>NW_018165782.1:629937-701683 GCF_001263595.1 Phalaenopsis equestris | reverse complement strand
TTCTAAGACTAGTCTATAGGAAAGTCCTATGGCTAGACCTAGGCTACTAAAGAGGTTTCTAGACCTCAACCAAAAGTGAGGTCAACAATGAGTTTCTACATTTTAATCTCATTGTATTTCATTCATCCATATATGTTTATTAAGATCAAAATTACTCATTTTTCCTTTGGTTAATCCTAAATTTTGATTAAGGCACCAAAGACTAAAATTACCACTTTGCCCTTGGGGCACTTCGCCTCATAACTCAATAAACACAACTCAAAGGACTTTGAGGGTTTAAAGTGTCATACTCATGGGTAATTATAATGTTGGAGGAGAACATGTGGACCTCTCAAAATTTTAATTTAATTTAGATAATTATTGAAATTTAGAAGATAGGATTTTCAAAGGTTAATTTATTTAATTGTCCAAAATAAAGTTTGTATTTATGGAAAAATTATTAGAGGTCTTCTAAGGTTAGAGAAACACTTAGGCAAAATTTCATAATTTTTTGAACTAAATTTTTATTATTATTTAATTTTTAATCAATTTCAACGATTAAATTAAATAGAAAATAATGTTTTAATTACAAAAAATCATTTTTATATTTTTAATAGACTTCTCTAAATTAAAAAAACTCAGAGAACCAAGTTTTGTATTTTTGTGATTTTTAATTTATTTATTATAATTATCTTAATGGGAAAATATGATAATTTCATTTTTTAAGCTTTTAAAATTTATATTTTAACTTAGAAAAATTAGGAAAAATATCTTAATAAACTCTAAGTGATCAGGAGACATTTGTACTCATTTTTGAACTTTTTTTTATTTGTAAAAATTTTGATTATTTTAATTATTTTTAATTCAAAATATATTTTAAAAATGAAATATTTTCACAAAAATGGATTTTATTTTTATTAAATACCCCTAGTCACAAGGAACTTATAGAACTAATTTTCATAATTTTTCTATGCTTATTTAATTTAATATAATTATTTTTATACAAAAATACAATGTTTCCTTAAAAATCTATTTTAGTACTTATACTAAGTCAAATAATTTTGATATTTTTACAGTGAATAAATATGATTTTTATGGACAGTGAGGATATAATTTTGTCAATTTTTGATAAATGTATGATTTACATAAATTAATATAATGTATATGCATTTAATTAAGCATGAAAATATACAAGATGATTCAAAACATTACAATATTTTTCCTAGACTTTTCTGACCACAGGAGACATACTAAAATTATTCCCATTATTTTTCAAGTGATATTTTGACTTATATAATTAAAACAACCAAAATGGTCACCTTAGCTTGAAAATTAGGGCTAGAAGCATAAAGGTGTCCTCTGACCTTGAAAAAATCAGAAAGTTTGGCCTCCGTCATGAGGAATGAAACCTCAAAATCTTAAGCCAAGGTGAGTAATATTTAGTCATCGAGAATTGAAATATCACAGAGGGTATTTAATTCATTAAAAATCAGGGAATAAGAAAATAATTTCTATTTTTATTCCACATTATTCCTCTATGTTCATTGAGCAAGAAGGTATTTTTTTTTTATTTTTATAATTTTTCTATGCAAAGTTATAAATTTTCAAATTTCTATGCAAAGTTATATATGCAAAGTTATAAATTTTCAAAGATCAGGTATTAAAATAAATAAAAAATCACCCTATTCATCTACTTATCCACGCGACACAACCTCAACCTCATCCGCTCCGAAGTCTCCACACGGCGCTCGGCCATTTGATGTCGTCAGCCACATAGCCACCTCGTTAGCTCATGGTTCACGCACCATCCACTCGTCCAGCTTGATCTCTTATGTTGTTTGGATACACGCGCGATCGAACAGCTCGCTGTTATTGTCCCCAAGTGCCCTAACCCGTAAGTCATTCACACTAAAACCTTAAGATCTTTGTCTAGACTCAACCAAATCGCATGGGGTTTGTTTCTAAACCTTCATTTATTCAAGACAAACACATCTATACGGTTAATCAAGTATGAAATTAAGTCATTACAAATGGAGAATCAAAATAAGCTTGGGATAGGGTTGGAGCTCAATACCTTTGTCTAAGAGGGGAAGCATCAATCAGATGGTTGTGGTAGCTTTGGTTGGACCCAATGAACCTCCGGATGAAGTCTCAAGCCTTGGTGAATTGTCTAGGTATAAATTTGATCAAGCTCAATTTCAGGTGTTAGTCTAGAGCTAGGTTAGAGGCTGTTTGAGAGGGGGCTTTTGTGGGGAATCAACTTCTTTCACTGTGGGGATGGTGTGTGCACAATTAATTGGAGTTTGGTTCACTATAGAGGCGTGGAGAGATCTGTCCTAGTTTTGGGGCAAATTTCGGTGAAGAAATTGGCTCTGTGGGGTGACTATCAGTGGCTGAGAGCAAGGGGATTGCACTTGGAGGGGATTGCACTTGGGGGGATTGCACTTGGGATGGTTTGGGGAAGCTCTAGTGAGATTTTGGCAGAGTTTCCTTAAGGTTCCAAGCACTCTCTTCCTTGGCCGTAGAGAGCTTCATTTAAAGCCATGTCTGTCTAGTAGAACTCAGGGCTTGGAGTTGGGTGCTAAAGCTTGTTGAGGTGGAGGGAAGGAAAACTCTAATGGCCAATGGGAGTGAGCCAAGTCAGGGAAGTTCAATTTTGGGTTTTGCCCATTTGGGACTCCCTTGGGGTGGCTGTTTTCGGTGGCTGAGGAGGTGGCTTGCCAGAGTATGGTCACTTCTTGGCTAAGGGGGGCCAAAGAGATGCTAATGATGGTGAACTCCTAAGGGTAAGTGATGATGAAGGAAATATTTCAAGTTTATGCCACTCAAGTTTAGGCCAAATATGGGGTGAAATCCATTAAATCAAGGCACCATTGGTCCATAACTCATCTTGGCTGGTCTAGGTGGGTCTAGCCTGGTCCATAGGGTGTATTTGGTGGCTATGGGGTCATTAATTTGGTGGCTTAGACATGGTTAAATCAATTTTTGTGCATGGGTTCAACTTGGGTCCAAATGGCTAAAAGTTGCGTTTGGGTTAGGCTAGCCATAATTTTGAGCCCAATTGATTGATCAAAATTGTGTAGATGTTTGTAATGAAGATTTTTGGTCAAGGATTGAAGTAATTTTAATGTCAATTGAAAGCTCAATTTGAAGGATTTTGGGATTTTAGTTAATTTGGGCATGTTGGACTAGACTTGGGTTTAGGTTGGGATAAGGTTGGACTAAGTCCAGATTGATGGTTGTAAATGATCCATAAGAATTTCATGAAGAATTTTCAACATAAATTGGGCATCAATTTTGGGGTTAGGGCATTAAATTTGATGGAATTTAGAGACAGCCAATTTGGGGCAAATTTGGGGATTTTTTGACTTGGGTTAAAATTAAGTGAAAGTTAAAATTAAGTGAAATTGAGAAATTAAGTGAAATTGAGACTTCACCAAGGCAAATTAAAAGTTCAATTTGGTGTGTAGTAGTGTTATGAAGAGTTTAGGATTCAAATTGGGGTATATTGAGAAGGCCATGGGGTTCGATTTGGTGGGATTAAGTCATATGATCAAAATTGGGGGTTTTGATTTGGATCAAAATTGAGCTCAAAGAATGAGCTAATTAGGCTTGGATTTGGTTTGGATTGATTATATAAAAGTTTAATTTGAGTTTAGAATTGAAATTGAGGGAAATTGGGTCCAAATTGATGGACATTTGGGGTGAATTTGGGGAAATTGGGCTTGGGGAAATTGGGCATTTAAAGGCAATTTGGGGGTTTTGGTCAAAATGGTCAAATTGGGTTCAAGTTAAGGGTCCAAATTGGTTTTGGAGACATTCGAAGTGATTTTGGAGGTTTTTGGGAAAGTTTGGGGTGCCAAGGGTATTTTTGTAATTTTGGCAAATTTGGGGGTAATTTGGTAATTTTGGAGTTTTTTGGTGGATTTGGGCAATTTGGGTATTTTGAAATGATTTGAAGTGATTTTTGAAGAAGTTTTGGTATTTTGGGTAAATTTGAGGATTTTGACCAAATTTAGGATTTGAAGGGCATTTAGGTAATTTAGGTTAATTTATGGGCAAAAGACCAAGTTGGACATTTTGGAACCCTATATGAGCTATGAATAAATGAAATCCTCATTTGGGTCCTCTATGTACTGGTCTTAGCTAAACCCTAGCCTAGGGCTAGTGGGTCTAGGGGACAATCTACATGAGTCTCCTAAAAGATCCAGAGATCAAAGTCAACAATTTTAGGTTTTAGGATTGTGAGTGATTGTGGGTGATAGTGAGTGTAGTGAGTGAACTAGCTAAAGTTATTTGTTATATATATATAAAACAAGTGAGTGTAGTGAGTCGAACACGAGCCGTTCACGAACAAAGAGCCGTTTTGACAACCCTAATCATGTAGTCATCATGTAGTCATAAGGTCATAAGATGTTAAAGATTGGGGCAATATTTAAAACATCATTTGAATCTAATTTAAATATTTTGATTCTATTTTCTTAATTAATACTTTTAATTGATTATAAATCATGCAGCCTTGCAGACAATTAATTTTTTAAAAAATATGTATTTCGAGCCAAAATGAGCCGAACACAAACGAACTAATATTTGTTTGTGTTGTTCTTGTTCGACTCGTTAACTTAGCGAACAAGCCGAACACGAGCTTCTTAACGAGTCGTTTTGACAGCCCTAGTCAGAGTGGTATGAATTCCTTTATTACTTGCAACCATGACTCTAAAAATAGAGCTTTGCTCTTCTATTGAGAGCGGATTTGAATCTTGTAGCTTGAAGAAGACTAAACATCAGAGAAGAAGCTAAGGTTTAACATCACTTATGCACTAACAATCCATCAACCACCAATCTCAGATCGACACTAAGCACTGACAACCATCACTTGTCGGATGCTGTCGATCACCATCGACCGCAACCCACTTCTTTTGATGAAACACCGTACGAAGCAACCTACGAAGCAACACATCATCTCGGACGTTGTGCTGACCCTAAAGACAGTGCATTGAAGCCCTGACTATTATTCCCTGTTGTGATCATCTCTACTACAGGGTGACAAGTTCATCTGCATTCCGTTGTTGTAACTCGAGAAATTGTGTAACTCTTTCCCACAGTGAGAGAAAATTTGCAGTGGTAGAGTAAGAGATTATTGTCTTAGAGTTGTACGATGATTCAATACATACTAAGATAAAAGAAAACAATTAGTAGAGACACCAAAAGAGATGCCTCTATGATCTTTGAACCTTTCCTTCGTGGTCACGCCTCTACGGTCTCTGACTACTATGTTGGGTCACACCTCTATGGCCCTCGAACCCATTCCTTGGTCATACCTTTACGACCTCTAGACCACCCATTCAGGTCATGCCTTTACGACCTCTGAACCCGCCTTTGGAGTAGGATATAAGTCCCGTGTGCATTCCTTCTCGATAAAAAATTGAGTCGCTTCCAACAAGCGCACCATGCCTTAACAACACAACACATTATTTGGGGGTTCTTTGTTGACATCAATTTTTGATGTCGTTAGTGTAGAATGTTCGCTCAAGCGCTATGAAGCATTGCTTGAGGCACACATGAATTCTCGTAGTACAATAAATCCATTTCAGACCATTCGACGCATGTTAAGGGGTACGCTACCAAGATTGTTTCGCTAAACTTCGAACGTCACTCAGACAAAGGCCGATCAACATTTTTGTTTGTTTGACGGTTTCAATCGGGCTAGCAGGTCTTATTTGCCGCGCAGCGCGTGAAATTGACTCAAATTAGCCTGTCCATCGACGAATTTATCCATATGACCTCAAATGACGAAGCAGACCGCGCGAACTCTTTCGGAGCATCAATTTTTCATAAGGAGGACACCAATTTCGCTATAGTTTCGTGCATATATTATCAGCGTGCGAATCAAAACTTTTAAAGAAAAATTATAATAGAAATTTTAAAAGGGAAAAAATTCCCATGAGATTGACGTTCGAAATCCAGAAGGATTTTTTTATTTTTTGCGGACCACCCGCCTCCCTTGGCATCTCTTGCCGCGTGCCCTAGCTCTGCGATTTTTCGCGTCCTAGCCGCTTGTGCCAAGCATTTGCACGGGCCTTCCGCTCTCGTCGGCGAAGCTATTGTCGGGTAAATCTCGCATTGAGGCTCCTCCACCTTGCCAGTCCTAGCCCCCTTTCACGTGAAGCCCTCGCGAGATCCCAGATCTCTCGCCTCTCCTTTGGTTGCTCGCGACCGAAACCCTCGGCTACCCCTTCCACCGTAGAATCCTCCTCCGACGTGCGAGCATCCCGCTGGCATTTCACGGATTGTCGTCGCCTCTTTCGCACGCAGGACTGAGGGACAAGCTTCTCCACCAAGCACCTTGCCGACCTTCATTTCCTGGTGGTCGGTAACCTCTCCAGAGTGCCTCACCGTGGACCGAACACCGACGACATCACAACGCGAAAGCGTGGGCTTCCTCTCTCCTTTTGAGCAGAGCTTCTTCTCCGACTTCGCCAAACAACAAACAACCAACACGACAGGTTTAACCTTTTTTAAACCCTTCAAATTTTTCTTTCATAGCCTACCCTAGGTTAGTCTAGGCTAGGCGTTGTGGGGTCCAGTCTCCCACAAGGGGTGAGTGGGTCGGTTGACGTTAGTTGGCGCGACCACACTCTCTTTGATTAACCGTTGATTTTTTAGAGGAAGCTCTAGGGTAGGATTCTCATGCGTGACCAAACCCCTTGCGGAGCCGAGCGATTTTCTCGTTTGTGAACCATAAACCTAAATCGTAGCGGGTTGTAGTCCCGATCTCTCATTGCTTTGGAGAGTTGGGATATTTGGATTTCACAAAGTGAGAAAAACTTCGCAGCTAGCTCGCTTTGCAAAATCGTGAAAGTTTGTGAAATGGGAAAATTTTGTAACTACTTTATTCAACAACATCTTGGAGAGTCCCTTATGGAGACACGGAGGTGAAACTCTCCTCACACATCGCCAAAGCAGGAGGCGGCTGTGCGGCGCATCCAAGTGCTAAATTCTAGGTGTCCTAAGTGACATCATTAGCACAAGTATGACTTGTTATCGAGCATGATCGTCTGCTTTGAGTTGTGACATGTGTCTTTTGCCTGAAACATTTTGCACTTGCACTTTGTCTCGATCAGCCGCCCTGGATCGGTCTGCATCACTTTTGCTTCGATTGGCCGCTCCAACTCTGTCGACATCACTTTTTGCCTCGATCAGCTGCTCCGGCTCTATTGACATAGCACTTTGGTTCGATAGGGCATCCCAACCCGGTCAACCAGTCACTTGGTCCAACCGGCTGCCCTGGCTTGGCTGGCAGAGCACTTCGGTTCGACCGACCTCCTTGACCCGACCAAACGATCACTTGCATAGTGTATGTTTGCATGTACATTAGTGTATGTTTGCATGCGCATTGTATATGCTTGTCGTTTGCATGTGTGTTTGATCGCTATTGGGGCAATCTGTGATTCTCCCAGTGACGTCCTAACCCTTGGCGACTGAACACGATACTCCTCTTATGCTACATGTCTCGCATGACATCTTGCATAGTCATTATCACATGCTTGAGTTGTATTTTGAGTGTTTATTCGTACAGTCATCCCACTTGTATGATTCTCCCAAGTGATGATCACCACTCTTTCAAGTCACTGTCTCCATGACACACCCATTTGTGGGGCCACTGCCTCCATGACACTCCCAACCGTTGGGTTACTGCCTCCACGATACACTTGTCTCTTCAGGTCACTGCTTCCAAGACACACCTATCTTTTTGGGTCACTGCCTCTAGAGCTCACTCAACCATTTAGGTCACTGCTTTCACGACACACCCACCCTTCGGGTCACTGCTTTCACGACACACTCGCACATTCGGGTCACTGACTCCACGACATACTCATTACTCGGGTCACTGCCTCCACAGCACACCCACCCCTTTTGGGTCACTGCCTCCATGACACACTCATCCGTCGGGCCGCTGCCTCTATGACACGCCCACCCCTTTGGGTTACTGCCTCCTCGACACACCCATTCGGGCCTCTGCCTCCACGACAAGTCCACTCCTTCGGTTCTCTGCCTCCACGACACACCTTTTTTTCGGGCATCTACCTCCACGGCTCATCCATCCTTCAGGCCTCAGCCTCTACGACACGCCCTCTCATTCGATTCACTGCCTCCACAACACACTCATCCGTCGTGTCACTTCCTCCACGACACACCCACCTTTCAGGTCGCTATCTCTAAGGCGAGCCCGCCCCTTCGAATCACTACCTTCACGACACATCCATTTTTCGGGCCTCTGCCTCCATTGCACGCCCACTCTTTCTGGCCTCTGCCTCCACGACACATCCATTTTTCGGGCTTCTGCTTCCATGCATCCGACCCCTTTAAGTCACTGCCTCCACGACACACGAATTTGTCGGGCCTTTGCCTCCATGACACGCTCATTCTTTATGGTCAATTACCTCCACGACGCACCTATCAGTTAGGTCTCTTCCTCCACGATACACCAACTTTTTCGGGTCACTGCTTCCACGGCATACCACGACACGTCTACTCTTTTGGGCCATTAACTCCACGGCACACCCATCTTTCGGGCTACGGCCTCCATATTTTTATTTTTTCGGACCTACTAATTAACATCAATTTGATCACTTGCTTGTGCTTCCCTTTCAAGTTTCCATGATTACCTGCATTCATTAGTTCTCAAACTCTTGATATTCGAATCAAAGAAGAGAAAAAATTTGAATTCTAATGCATATTTTGTGCTTTCAGGTTTGGGATGGAAATGGATTTTCTCCCAATTTTGAGAATTTATATCCTTCATGGGTTTAGTTACAATTCTTAAATGTTCACAAAGGGTTTTTAACTCTATTTATTTTGTGTTTATTCTTTAGATACTTGCTTTTAGTGTTATGAATCAATTTTGGGCCTCAGAGCTAATTTACTTGCTATATCTGCGGTTGTTGCCCTCTCATTGGCTAAGAGGAATGCTGGAAGAGCTGAACCATATGTAATGGTGGCTTTAGATTACTAATTGATGAGGGTATTATTTTATCGAACATTGATGGAATGCTGTTTGTCTCATTGTTTTTTTGCTCCACGAATTTGTTAGCGGTGAAAGTCTGTTTCTGTATTCCCAGTGACTTGGCATAGTACATAATTCACATGTATTTTGATTTCACTCCTAAACTTTCATATTCACGCATAACACTCAAACCTTTAATATCGCATAAAAAATAGCATCATTACCACTTTTTAAAAGTCCAATTCACATTTTCATGCATAGGTTTAAAACACCAAAGTATTATGTATGCTTGGAAGTTTAGGCATGAGATATGTAAATACATAAGAACTGTGTGCTTCGTATGTTAATTTTTCTAGTTATTATTATTATCACATTTGTTGAGGCATCTTTTTGGTAGAATTGAAAGCTAAGAGTTTTGGAGAAGTTTTGCTTGAATGTGGTTCCTGATGTCGAAGGTTGTGTTTGCTTCTGTAATATTTATTTGCTTATTGAGGGCAGCTTTAAGGGGCACAAAGCTCAGTATTATGAATGACTTTATAAAGTTTTTTAATTTATTCGTGGCGAAGTTGCTCAAATGTTAATATATATATATATATATATATTAAAAGCCGAAAGACAATTATATTAAAGAGTTAAGGGTACAAATAGATTGTATGAGTGGGTCTAAGAAGGCACCCAACCCACTCGATACAACACAAAAAAATAAAAAAATAAAAACCCAAAAATAGATGGTACATATAAGATCAATTGGGACGACCCAATTTAGTTTTGCATTTGTCTCTAGTTCTTGGAAGGGAACCAACTAACAAATTGGTTAGGTGTGTATCATTGCCCGAAGTAACCAAAGTATCATTCATTAGATTCCTTAAGTCAAGTAGATCTTCATTTTTCTTCTTCCTTATGAAAGTGTAGATTTGTCAATCCTCATCTGAAGATTGTTGCTCATTCTGATGAGGTGGTAGTGCTGCAGTAGAAAGATTGCCAACAGTTGTACCCACAAGAGGTTCAAGTATTTGTGAGGTATGAGTTGTCGCCTCTACCTCTCTAGATTTGAAATTAAGATGAAGCTTATGACATTTATCAAGGATATGCCCAAATATCTTATAATGAGAACAATAAGATGGTATATGCTCCATGACGATTTGTTGCCAATATTCCTAATGAGTTGTGCCCAACCAGACTTCAGTAACATCAGATAAAGTAATATCTCTTTCTACAAGTATTCTGGCCACAAAATGTCTGGTTAGGTTGAAAGTGGGTAGATCTAGCTTCATAACGTCCCCAAGTATGACCCCAATAGAGTAAAGAACCTGATGATGAAAAAAAAAGTGCAGCGATACAGTAGGAGGTTCATGATTGAGATTAAAATCGGGAGATCACTTGAATAACTTCATTGATTTAATATCAATGTTAAGATATTTTTTGGAGAAAATCAATGTGTAGCCTTCAACCATGTTTAATTGAATCAATACACGTCTTTCATCCATGACCCATACTTTTTATTTTCCTGCTAATTTGATATCATCAAAACTTTTTCTGATAACTTCCATAGGTGGGTCCCCACACGAAAATTTTTCAATAAGAGCAAACTTGAATTTCTCTGTCAGGATTGAAATTTCTAACTCAGAGAAAAAATGCTGATTTCTCACTTTTTCTGTTTGCATTCTTAATAAAGGGGCAATCACATATACCATCACGATACTCCTTTTAACTTGAGTGGAAGACAACTGTCGTCTCCACCTGAGAATTACCCACCACATGGGCAAATGAGGCATTGCCAGGTTCAACCGAAGAAGAAAGAAGCTCCATCAAAGTAAGAAGAAGCCCTGCCAAGTCGGGCAGAGGGCAACAATGACGTCCCAAAAACGGTCGCGGCGAAGCTGCGGATGTCAAAGCCGCGGAACAGTCGCAGCTTGATGAGGTCCACTAAGACAGACAAAAAGCCGCGCAGAAGACACGAACTGCAGAAAAGGGTGCCTCGACGAAGCTCAACGAAGACGACACCGGAGCCCTTCGTCGTTGAGCAAGACGAAACGATGGCGCGTAGGAGGAGACGATGTGTGCAAAAAGCCGAAGGAGAGAAGCCCTTCGTCGTCGACTACGAGAAACCTCGTCGTCGAGCACGACGGAAAAGATGGATTGAAAGCCGAAGGATTCAAACTAGAGAATCCCCATCGGGCGAAACCCTAACAGAGTTTCATTCATTTCAAGCTTGCTATTCATATAAAAGGTCAAACGAAGAGATTTTATTTAGTCGAATAAAGTAAATCAATCATAATGGACTGTCTATCTCTCTTTCTATATATATGTGTGTATATATATATATATATATATATATATATGTATGTATGTATGTAGATATGTATATATATACATATCTACATACATACATACATATATATATATATATATATATATATATACACACATATATATAGAAAGAGAGATAGACAGTCCATTATGATTGATTTACTTTATTCGACTAAATAAAATCTCTTCGTTTGACCTTTTATATGAATAGCAAGCTTGAAATGAATGAAAGTGTTAGCATAGCAGAACAAAAGTATTGCTGTCAGGATCTCATTATGAATTTATGATTTAAGCATGAGGAGGGAGAGAGAGTGTCGGAAATCTTGACGTGTGGAAGAAGTTCCATTCCCGCGAACGTCCAAAATCTCCGCTTGTGGAAGAAGATCCATTCCTGCGAATTTGTTAAATCCGGAAAGCAACTACCATACACTATTTATGGATTTAACTGGATTTAACGGAAATAATGCCAAACATAAAATTTGAATTTAACATAACTGGATTTATTAAATATGGATTTATTGGATTTAGTAAATCCTACTTAAGTTAAATCCAAGAGGCAACCTAAGCTTTTTTTAATTTGTTTTTAATTTCTAATAGTGAAATTTTTTTATATTTTTGGATGTTCCCTTAAAATACACTTAATCAGTGTACCACTATAAACCCACCAAACCTTTGAAGTTGAAGTTATTTACATGTTGGCATAACTTAGGGGCAATTTGGGTTCACTTTTCTATTTTAATCGGGGAAATTACATGTATAACAGTCAAAATATTGCCATTTACAAAACTAGCGCCCTCTTGCATTCAACTATCAAAATTCACAACAAAACCCAACCCAATTTATTTTTATCTAAATTCTCAATGATTTGATTGTGGAAGTATAATTATATGGGTCTTGTAACTCAAATAATAAAAAAAAAGAATTGTTTTCTAGTTTTATAAATAGCAATGTTTTGAGTGCTATGCTTATGATTATCCTTTTTTATTTTTTTTTTAATTTTTAAAAACAAAATAAAAAAAATAAAATTTAAAAATTAAAAATAAAAATTCTCAATGATTAGATCGTGGCATTATAATTATATGGGTCTGGTAACTCAAAAAAAAAAAAACAAACTTGTTTGCTAGTTTTATATGTAGCAATGTTTTGAGTGCTATGCTTATGATTATCCTTTTCTATTTTTGTTTTTCTTTTTAAAAAACAAAATTAAAAAATAAAAATAATATGAATCCCCTTAGATTTTTTTGGTTCTTTCTCTTATAACTAATGGTTGTGGCTGGAGCCGTGGTTAGATTGACTCCTTATGACCTGGAAGTTATGTGTCAAATCACAAACTTGGAGATCATGGGTTCATCTCGTGTAAATAGCCTCTTTGTAGCATAGGGGAAGGTTGCGTACATAAACCCTCTCTGTCTTGCATTGAGGGTAGCATATATATTGGCCATGCCTTTTGTTTGCTTGTTGTTTTAGCAGGACATGCGTTATTATAATTTGCCACTCATGATATTCTGTTTATTGTCTGATTCAAATCATTTTAAATTGGTCATTCTCCTTTTGTTTTTGTTTAGTTTTTCCAAATTTAGTGACTTATTCAAACAAGTTTTCTTTGTTGTATTTTGCTGCCTACAATTTTTTTTTTCTTGATATAGTTTTTAAGTTCAATTTGATACATTTTATTAATGTTGGACATCATTCTTTCATTTTTCTTTTGACATACTATCACTATATATTTTGGCATGAATACCCTTTTTTGTTACTTTATTCTTCTATTTAGTAGTTTGTTCTATCCCTTGAGTTTCATCACATTCAACTTTGTTTGTTTTAAGCTCTTTATTCCTCGACCCATTTATGTTGATTGATTACTATTTTGTAAAGTTTGATATCATCTTGCCAGTATGTTTGTGATACTTCACGTATTGACAACTTTACTTTTATTCCAATTCTATCTTGCAACAGAAAGAAGGAAAATGTCGGATTCAGAAGTCAAAGTGACTCGCAGGCAAAAGAGAAAAACAAAGAAGAGGGTACAATCAGATTTAGATTGTAACACCAGCGAGAAACATGCCAATACTGCAGGTATCTGGACACTTAAATTGTTGTTGATGAATTTATCTGTTGTTTTGGATTTCAAATTTTCTATCTATTGATATTGTTTTCTGCTCATATGAGAATTTCAGCAACTTTTCGCTGTTGCATTATTTTCTGGCTTTTAATAGCTTTTCAATTCTAAGACTAGTAATTTACTTTTGGGAAATCTACATAGCTAGCACACAATTCTTATTTATTTACATATCTCACACCTAAATTTTCATGTTGACACAAATAGCACTTTTGTGTTTTAAACCCATGCATGAAAATGTGTATTTAATTTTTAAATAGTGGTAATAGTGCTATTTTTTTGTGTTATTATAGGTTAGCATGCTATGTGTGTGAATATTAAAGTTCAGGCGCGAGATATGTAAATACATAAGAATTCTGTGGTATGTAAAAGTCCCTTACAATTTTTATTTATTTTTCACCATTTTTCTCTGAAATGTGTCCATGCTAAACTTCCTCTAGGTGAAGTGCAGGAATTGGATGCTGAGCTTGACTTGAGTGGACTCTCCATGGCAGAAAAGCTTGCTAGGGTTGAGTTGATCGGTGATGGTGAAGCCAAAAATGCTACTGAGACGGAAGCGCCTCCCCCTACAACCATTCCAACTGCTGATTCCTTGCATGTTTTGTTGAAGCAAGCAATTCATGCTCAAGATCATGCATTACTGGTGGAGTGTTTGTCCACTACTGATGGAAAGGTATCTCATTTTTTTGTTATCCTAAATAAATAACTTAAAGTTGATGGTGATTTAGGTTATCAGAAGTTTTTTGAATTTAATGCATCTTCTTTTGCTGATACCACAACAATCGGTTCTATGTTCACCGAACTTCTATGTAATTTACAAATTCTCAATGGGGTTTCTGGTGTATTGCAAATTTGGCCAGTCATTGAGTAAAACCCAAAGATATGAAGGGTAGTTCTGTGTAGGGGTGTACGCTAGTTGACTGAGTTTGAGTCATCCTTTGCTTGAGCTTAATTCTTAATTGAGTTTGAGCTTGACCTTAATTATGTGAATTCAAGTTGGCTCACGCGCTGGTTCATTTATCATCAAAGAGAGAAAATAATTATAACTCAAGCAATTATTATAATAAAATAGTAAAAAGGATGAGAAATTAGAATACAACTCATAAGAATCGCTCAATATAAGAAAAATTTTAACTATTTTTAATAACTTTGTAATTAAATTTTTAAAATTTAATAGATTTCGAGTGTATTTATATTAAAATTTTTTAGACGAGTTATTTATCAAGCCGAGTCTGAGCTAGCTCATGTGTCGGCTTGCTCCAACCTTAGTTTCATGCCTTTTTCTCTATAACCTTAAATCAGTAATGTTGCAATGATTAGATTTAAACATTAGGCATCCATGACAAAATGTGAAACATGGTGCTTCATTATAGGCTATCTCATAGTTTTTTCTTTTCGAAGTTTACCCCCCTGAAATTGATGATAATAACTGAAGAACATGTACTTTTTGCTTGCATGCAGCTGTGGCAATGCCCACGCTCTTGCTAACCAAAAAATGATGCTGTATTGCAGGTTATCACAAATTCAACTGCACTTCTCAATCCCTCAGATGTTCTCATGCTTTTGAAATCCCTTTTGTCTCTGATTGAATCAAGGTAGAAATCTCTTGTCCAAAGTATTTTTAATTTTACGCTTATCCAGTTAACATTTTTAATGTGTACATTGGAATTATTTTCATCACTTTCATTTTTTGAAAGAACATTTAAAGAAATCTGCGCATAGCTTTGTAGAATAGTAGGCTTTAAGCATGCTTAAACATAAATTTTGAAGATACTGTGCACTGATAGGGCATTGTATATTATTTAATACTGTGGACTGATACAAGTTTCACTGTCAGTTCCACCATGGTATTTTTTAAAAAGATGAGCGAGCAATTACTTATTCAAGGCTAACTTTCTGGAATTTCAACCTACTGATTTGAATGTTTGTTGATTTAATCTTCATTGATTGTGGCCAATATTACAGAAAACTGTTTCTTTCTGTTTCCTCTTTCCATTTGGAACCAAGATATTTAAATAATTAACATTTTTGTTTTGAGCTTTTTGTCGAGGCTGACATCCCTTTAGTTGCTGAATGTTTTAAAGTGTCTGTAAACTATTATCCTTGGGATAGCACATGCTTGATGACTAAAAAGTTATGACTTTATGACTCTTTGAAGCATTAGTTTATTCTAAGTAAGTGTCACTAAGATTTTATAACCTTCTCTTCTGGTATTTTTGTATTTAATCCTTTACTGGACATCTCTTTTTGTTGCTTTAGAGGTTCACTTCTGATACATGCAATTCCATGGCTAAGAAGTCTTCTTCTTCAACATGCAAGTTGCATAGCATCACAGGAATCATCCTTTCTCATTCTGAACTCTTTTTGCCAGGTTAGCATCAGCATGGAACCCTATGGATTTGATTTCATTGAGCTTTTTTTATTTACTTTTTTCAATTTATTTAAGATGTCCGTCAAGTATATTTCGGCATACATTTATGTTATTTTTTTATGAACTTTATGAATGATAATTTTCTTGATAAATTTATATCAACTGTACTACTCTTTTTGTTGTCGAGGTAAATGAATGCTTGAAAAACTTTAATCTGCTTTCATGATCGGTTTTGCCTAAACAAACATTTAGGTGAGATTGGGGGAGTGACAAAATAAATCCCTCATCTTTCTTTCTTCATCTCTTTCACTTTTACCTACAACTAAGTAAGATGAGATAAAATTGGTGATTTCAGTCACACTTGCACACACTCTACAACAACAACAACAACAACAAAACCTTAATCCCACTACGTGGGGTCGGCTACATGAATCCTTTTTCTCCATTGCGTCCTATTTAGTGTCATATTTTCATTTAGTTCTAGTAAATTAAGATCATTTTTAATACAATAAGCCCAAGTCTTCCTAGGTCTACCTCTGCCTTTCTTAACACAAGTCGAATTTAAAACATCTACTCTCCTCTTTCTCTAATTTTGTCTGTCACAGGAGCTACACCAACCCTATCATGAATATATTCATTCCGCATTTTGTCTCTAAGTGTAAATCCACTCATCCACCTAATCATTCTCATCTCGGCAACACTTAACTTATTATTATGCTTCTCTTTTAAAGGCCAACATTCAGCGCCATAGAGCATTGCAGGTCTCACCACCATCTTATAAAATTTTCCTTTCAGTCTTAGCGGTGCTTTTCTATCACACAAAAGGCCCGATGCATTCCTCCACTTCAACCAACCAACTTGAATTCTACTATTAACATCCCCATCTATATCACCATCGCTTTGGACAACGGACCCAAGATATCTGAATCGTTCACACCTTTTAATAATTTGATCACCCAAAGTCACACTTCTGTCACTAGAGCTATTACTACTAAAATGACATTCCATGTATTCAGTTTTAGTTCTACTTAAACGAAGGCCTTTAGACTCTTGCACACTCTCTATGTAAATAAATTTGATATTTAATGTGCAAAATGGAATGTGATGGATGAGCTGATTTTTTGTTTTTTGGGTGAAAAAAGATGGGGGAAATGAAGGGAAAAGTAGGTATTGTGAAAATATGGAGTTCTCTATAACTCTCTCTCTCAAACAATTGCACAATTCATTTTACAATACAGATGAAACAATTAAGGAAATGATCTAATTTTAAAAAATTGTATTTTGATATTATAGTTATAAAGAGAGCTCCTTCGCAAAATTTATCTAAGGGATGAAAAATCAGTTAAGAATAAAGCAGGGATTGCAAATGCATAGAGCTTTCTATATCTCTTACATGCGCTTCGGAAAGACATTATTTTAAAATATAGGTGAAACAATAAATTAAAGTAAGGATCTTTTTTTTTTCCCCTATTTTTGCGAAGGATTACCTGTTTTCCATATTAGCTAGCCAGCTAGGGGACAAATGGTTGAATAATATCACCCTTGTGTCGCTTGTCACCTAATAAAAAAAAGTTGACCATATTTTGAACTAATTTTTTAATAAAATATTTCTCAATATTATCCATTATTTTTTTATATGCACATTTTGGCACAGAATAATGCATTTGGCGTGACTAACCTTGATTGGGCTTGGTCTTCCTGACCGACCTTAATAAACATTAGTGCACTCAACAATTTAATATTGCTGGAGATAATAATGTTATGTTTAAATGAAAATAATAAATGCTGACTTGTCCTTATTAATGAATTTTTTAACTCGTTAAGACTCTAATCCTTTTATTTGAGACAAGTGCATACTTTACCTCTTTCAAATCACAGGCGCACCAAATGTTCAAATTGTTCAAATAATGGAGTTTTTGAATTACTGCATTCGTAGTTAGCCACAAATTTATGCTTTTCTAGGTGATTGCTGCTTAATATAATTTAGTTTAATAAACATAATGTTCCTTTGAATTTAAGCTTGTTTGGTGTTTAATGCATGCATGGGATAAATGAAGATAGTTGTAAAGGTAGGCAAATTTCAAAGGGCCTTTTTGGGACATTTTATTTTTGTTTCTAAAAAATGTTTGTTTAGTGCATTCTTCATGTGTTTTAATTTTTATTTTTAGAAACAAATGAATTTTACTTTCAACACACTCAAAACAAGTAAAATTTATTTTGAATATTCTAAAAACAAGGTCATTTATTTTCAAAAACAATAAAAACAAGTCCATATCCCACTAAGTCGGGTTAGCTACATGAATATAAGTCATATCAACACCTTTCTTCTCTAGAACTTTCGAAAGAGCTTTTCTTGGAACCATATCTTAAGCTTTTTTTAAATAAATAAAAATAATTTGTAGTTCCTTGCTTTGATTGTGTTGAAAATAAATGTAGTTCCTTGCTTTGATTGTGTTGAAAATAAATGTATAGCTTTCATAGTATACCTCTCAATAAATGTATAACTACTAATCCTTGTATATTAAACAACTTATATATTAAGAAAATTGATATTAGGAAGCATAATTAGAGATCTAATTACATGATCTTTTCTATATTAAAAATATTCTTAATATATAGAGATATGGTGTATATTAATATGTACATATTCTTTCAATTGAATAAGAAATTTTTTCATTACATGGTATCATAGCATCCTCTCTGTGGTTGGAATCGTTAGTCAGCATCCTCTGTGGTATGAATGGTGTGTCTGGATCAATGCGTCATCTCTATCGCTGTAATCGTTCGTCGATGTCTGTATGGTCTAAATCGCACGTTTAGATCACTCGTCAACATCATTAAATCATTTGTTGTTGACGTACAGATGAACGATTCAAACTAGTCGTGGGCATTTCGCCTTCTCAGCATCGTCTCGCAGTAGAGTGCGGTCTTCCATCGCGAGACGTTTGTCCTGTGACGTCATTCCTCTCTTGCATTGACAGCAGGGTTCTTCTTTGGCATCGTTTTCCTCATTGTAGTCGGTGTTGTTCTATGAAGTCTTTCGTCTGTGACTTGGGGGTTTTAGCACTCGTACCCTTCTTCCGTTGCCCGAAGTTCTTCTACGAAACAATCTTCTTCGAGATCGCCAACAATTTCTCTAGCTTTTGGCTCAACATCGTTTGTTGCTGAAGCTAATTAGCTTATTGACAAACTTTAGGATTAGTTAATTTAGTGTCTCTGAATATTTGGTGATAAATATGGCTAGTAAACAAAAACATGTTGTGACAAGTGTGGTCTTTTCAGTAGCTAAAATTATTAATGAAAAAATAAATAACATCAATTATTTTTATTGGAATAAAATTGAGAAACTCTAGTTAAGAAGTATTTCTAAAGAGAGTCACCCCACGAGCAATGCACTAGCTAAGACTGATTCGAATTATTCTAAGTGGATGAGAGTTGATGTCCAGCTGTTGATACAAATATGAAACTCTATCGAACATGATCAATATTGTCATGCTACTCATTGTGTCTGTAACTGTGTTAAAAATACGACGGAGGAATTAATATTTCTATTTTCTGGGAGAGAATACTTCTCTAATCTTTGATATATGCAAGAAGTTTTATCATGTTAAACAAGATAAATCACTCAACACGTATCATATGCACTTTAAACGTGTTTATGAAGAAATGAGAAACTATTGTCTTTCAATACTGATGTATAAATCAACAGACTCAAAGGGAACAAATGACTGTTATGAGTTTTCTGATTAGCCGCAACTCTCAGTACGAATGTGTCAAACTTTGAATCTATCTAAACTTGGAGTTACTATTCTGAGGGAAAAATATATTAGAGTGTTGTGTATTATTTCAAGTTTTCAAGCTCCATCTTTACAACCACTTAGGCTCCTATTAGCTAGAAAAAAACAAGCATCAATAAACCTCAATCTCAGGACAATTATAGAAGTAGAACTCCAAATTCTGGAAATCAAGACTAGAGGGTAGTTTGCTACTACTGTCATGAACTTGGTCATATGAAGAAAATGTGTCAGAAGTTACTCAAAAAGAATCAAAAGGGTTCTAGATCTTAGTCAACTCACATGATCACTCTAACGAACTCTCCCAAGCCAGACTCTTGAATTTTGCACATGAATATGCTAAACTTATTTAATTTCATGATGCATTCAAGAAATCTCGCTCTATCACTTCTTTTGTTGAGTCAGGTAATAATGATACATGTCTTCTTTCTTCTTCTTTTACGTAATGGGTTCTAGTTCCACATATCACATGCAAGGTTATCCCAAAACTTTCTCACCTTTCTCATAAACATCTTTTGCCATCTTATTTGATGAATCTATCTCTAATGTTCTTGGTTCTAGCACAATTAACAATACACTTAGACTATCTTTAACATTTATCTCTATTAGCGAGATTACACATGTTCTTAATTGTTGTATATTATTCTTCAATGATCATTACCTTTCAGGATCTTGTAACAAAAAAGATTATTGGTAAAACAAGAGAATCATGAGGGTTATATTTTTTGGAAAACAAACTACTTCGACTGATAGTTAGCTTTAATACCTTATCTCTGTTAGAGATTCATTGTCGATTAGGGCATTAATCAATGTCAATTAACACCATGAATTTCAACAATTATATTTTTTAGATGGAGTCGTGTCAATTTACTAAACACCATCATTTGTCTTATGCTATCAGAACTGATAAAAAAGTTGATCATAATTTTGAGTTGACTCATTCTAATGTATGAGAAACTTGTCCTATTTTTTCTATTGAATATCGATATTTTGTTACTATTATGGATGATTTTTCACGTAGAACTTTGCTTTACTTTATGAAATCTCGTTTTGAGTTACTGTCACATTTTCAATTATTTTATATTGAAATTAAAACTGAATGTAATGTTTCTGTTAAAGTTTTGAGAATTGATAATGAAAAAAAATATTTCTCTGCACCTTTTCAGACATAAAAGACAAAATTGAATGCTTCACAATCGTCATGTGTCAATATTTCATCCCAAAATGAGTAACTGAAAGAAAAATAGACATCATCTTGAGACACTTATAGCTCTTTTGTATCAAACTAATGTACCCAATCAATTCTGAGTTAATGTAGTTTTTATTGCATATTTTTTATCAATCGAATGTCTTCTACTATTTTATAGAACCAAATACCCTACTAAGTTTTATTTCCAATGAACTCTCTATTGCCCATTGAACTATTGGGTGAACTTTTTTATTCGTGGCACTCTTCCACATGTTTCTAAACCCCAATTCTTTAAGGTGTGTCATTCTAGGATACTCTTATTTTTAAAAAGGGTATTTAATATTTTCTTTCTTAAATAAATAAATAGTTTTTGTTGATGTCACCTTTCATGAATAAACCCTATTCTTTGGTGACTCATAATTGCCTAAATCCTCACAAGATTCTGATGAGTTGTTAATGTAACACATCATCTGTTTAGGCCCTTAGCACATTCAACTTCTCAACTTATACCGCAAATCACTGTGTATACTCAAGAACAACAATAAAAGCCAGCATTTATCCCACTAAGTGTGGTTAGCTAAATGAATATAAGTCATATCAACACCTTTCTTCTCTAGAACTTTCCAAAGAGCTTCACTTGGAAAGTTATATCTTTGATCAATTTGGGATATCTTGATGTTGACATGAATATAAGTCATATCTTTGATCAATTTTGGAACTTGCCCAATCTGCATAAGAAAAACATTCTATATTTTTATCCTCATGATTTTGAGATAGAATCCCTTTTCCAAGAGCTCCTTTAAGGTAACATAGTATCTATTACAGAGTTAACCGATGATTAACTAGGAGGGAAGACATGAACTGACTTATAGTAATTGAATACGTAATGTCAGGGCCAAACTTTCTATATTGTTCATGATCATTGAACTCTGTTCTTGGTAGGTTGATGATTGGGAATCATTTGAGTATGACATGATTTGACTCCTAGTTTTCTTGTTTATGCTAACATATCCAAAACTTACTTCTGTTGAGATAGAATATACCTTTCTTTCTCTTTGATTCCTCAATTCCAAGAAATACTTCAAGGCACCTAGATCTTTAGTGCTAAGTTTTTTTTATAGAGATGATTTCAATGATAAGATTTTATATACATCGCTTTCACTAATAATAATATCATCAATATACACCACCTACAAAATGATCGCAGAAGTAGATTTCTTGTAGAATACAATGTAGTCACTTCTATGTTTTTTTTACATTCCAAGCTCTTCATTGCTTGACTAAATCTTTCAAACCATACTGAGGGGCTTTGCTTCAATCTATATAGTGGCTTCTGAAGACAAAATGCTTTTCCAGACTCCTCTTGAGAACCGATTCAGGAAGTTGCTTCATATACCTTTTCTAAAAGATCACCATATTGCAAGACATTATTCATTGCAGCGAAGGGCAGGACGTGTCGAACCGAAGTCAACTTAGCTACCGAAGAGAACGTGTTCAAATAGTCAATCCCATAAATTTAAGCATATCCCTTAGCAACCAACCGAGCTTTGAGATGAACTACAAATTCATTAAAATAAATGCAACTGCAATGACCCATTTACAACCAACAATCTTCTTGCTATAGGGTAATTCAATTAGTTCTCAAGTTCCATTTTCATTAAGACATTCATTTCATCAAGCATTGCTCACCACCCAAAATGGAATAGGGTTTGCTTAACAGATCTTTGGACTTCAACAGAGTCAAATGAAACAATAAATGAGCAAGAAGTAGATGATAGTTGATCACAGTTAACAGGAGGTGATGGGATATATCAATGACATTTACCTCTTTGAAGAGTAATATGTAACTCAACGTCACTAGGAGATGGATCCACTAAAAAAGAAGATACCAATGTCGAACTAGGATCAGGGAAATAGAGAGCTCGTTGAAAATAAAATTTGGTTGGGTATTTTGTTCTATTAAATAGTAAAAAACATTCGGTTGATAAAAAAATATGCAATAAAAATTGCATTAACCCAGAACAGTTTGGGTATATTAGTCTAATACAAAAGAGCTCTAAGTATTTCAAGATTATATATATTTTTTTCTTTTAACTACTCATTTTGGGATGAAATATCGACATATGACGATTGTCAAACATCTCATTTTTTGTCTTGTATGTCTGAAAGGTGTAAAAAAATATTTTTTGGTATTATCACTTCTCAGAATCTTAACAGAAACATTGAGATTTAATTTTAATATAAAATTATTGAAAATGTAACGGTAATTTAGAACGAGAATTCATAAAGTAAAGCAAAGTCATACACGAAAAATCATACACAAAAGTGACAAAATATCGATATCTACTAGATAAAATAGAACAAAGTCCCTATAATTAGAATGAGTCAACTCAAAATTATGACCAACTCTTTTATCAGTTCTGATAACATAAGACAAAGGGTGTTGTTTAGTGAATTGACACGACTCAATCTAAATATTATAATTGCTGAAATTGATGGTGTTAACTTTTTTATTGACATTGATGGATGTCCTAATTGACAATTAATCTATAACAGAGATAAGGTGTTGGAACTGGCTATGAGTCGAGATATTTTGTTTTTCAAAATATATAATCTTCATGATTCTCGGCCTTTACTAATAATCTTCTTCGTCATAAGATCCTAACAAAACTAATAATCATTGAATAATAAAATACAACAATTAAGAACACGTGTAATCTTGCTAACAGAGACAAATGTTAAAGGTAGTATATGTGTAACGTTAATGGTGCTAGAACTAAGAACATTAGAGGTATATTCGTCGTCTATGGTGATAGAAAAATGATGTTTATGAAAGATGGAAAAAAGTTTTGAGATTACCTTGCATGTGATATATGGTATTAGAACTCATTATGTAGAATAAGAGAAAAAAAAACATGTATTATTGTTACCTAACTCAACAAGAGCAGTGATCTAACGAGATTTCTTGGATGCATCATGAAATTGGATTAGTTTAGCATATTCATATGCAAAATTCAAGAGTGGCTTTGGAAGAGTTCGTTAGTAGTAATCATATGAGTTGACTAAGATCTAGAACTCTTTTGATTCTTTTAAAGTAACTTCTAACACCATTTTTTCATATGACCAGGTTCATGATAGTAGTATCAAACTACCCAGAATTTGGAGTTTTACTTCTATAATTGATTTGAGATTGAGGTTTACTGATGTCTGTATTTTTTTGGCTAGTAAGAGCCTAAGTGGTTGTAAAGATGAAGCTTGAGAGCTTGGAATAGTACACAATACTCTGGTATATGCATTTCTCAGAGTAGTAACTTCAATGTTAGATAGGTTGTTTTGTTTGACACATTCGTACTGAAAGTTGAGGCTAATTAGAAAACACATAAGTCATTTGTTTTCTTTGACTCTGCTGAATTTATACATCAGTATTGAAGAACAATAATCACTTAATTATTCATAAACGCGTTTAAAGTGCATATGATATGTGTTAAGTGAGTGATCTTGTTTAACGTGATAGAACTTCTTGCATTTATCAAAGACTCGATATGTATTATCTCCTAAAAAACATAAATATTAATTCATCTATCGCATTTTTACGCAGTCATAATGAGTAACATGACCATATTGATCATGTTCGATGGAGTTTCATATTTGATCAAAAGTTGGGCATCAACTCTCATTCACTTAGAATAATTCGAATCTGTGAGCTAGTGGATTGTCAGTGGGGTGACTCTTCTTGGAAATACTTCTGAAGTAGGTTTTCTCAATTTTATTCCAATAAAAATAATTGATTTCGTTTAGTTTTTCATTAATAATTTTAGTTACTGAAAATAACACGCTTGTCACATGTTTTTGTGCCAAATATTCACAGGCACAGAGGCACTAAATTACATAATCCTGAAGTCAGTCACTAGCAACGAACGATATCGAGTCACACTAGAGAAATTTTTGGCAATCTTGAATAAAGTTGTTTCGTAGAAGAACTCGAGCAACATAAGAATGGACCAAGTGCTCAAACCCTAAACTCAGGGATGAAGGACGTCATAGAATAACACCGACCGCAAAGAGGAAGACGATGCCATGTAAGAACGATGCCAACGAAGAACCCTGCTGTCAATGCAAGAGAAGAACGACATCACAAGAGAAATGACTCGTGATGGAAGACCACACTCGACCGCGGGACGATGCCGAGACGACAAAATGCTTACGGTTTGTTTGAATTGTTCGTCTGTATGTTAACTACAAATGATTTGATGAATGCTGGCGAGTGATCTAAATGTGCGATTCAGACAACGCAGACGCCGACAAATGATTCCAACGACAGAGATGACACATTGATCCAACACACCATTCATACCACACAGAGGATGTTGATTAATGATTCCAACCATAGAAAGGATGTTCTCATACAATGTAATGAAAAAACTTGTTATTCAATTGAAAGAATATGGTGCATATTTATATAAACTCATCTCTCTATATATTAGGAATATTTTTAATATAGAAAAGATCTTGTAATTAGATCTCTAGTTATGTTTCCTAATATCAATTTTCTTAATATACAAGCTTTTTAATATACACCTATTAGAGTAAATACTTTCCATAACAGGAACAAAGTCTTTTGTTAAACTCGTTCTTCCCACACCCATCATTATACACAAGCATGGTCTGGCACACAACAATGGACTATTGAATGCAAACTAGTTAAAATTTTCTTTCGATGATGATTGATAATGACTTCTAAATAGTAGTCAGTGGGGGCTTGTCTAAATTCCCATGTATTTACATATCTAGCACTTAAATTTTGCTTTTTCCATTTATACCACCCAAATCTTTCATTTTACATTAAAAGAATCACCGTTTTAACTTTTAAAAAGCTAAATATATCTTTTCATGTATAGTTTAGGTGGTGGTATTTTTGTAAAATTTGAACTTTAAGTGTTAGATATGTAAATACATAGGAATTGAGTCGTATTCATGTAAATCCTATTTTTAAACTATTCATTTAAATCGGCTCCTTGCACGAACTGGGTATATAAGATCCTTTCTTTTGCTCCATCCAACTTTTTTTAATGCATAATGCAAATATATGACCATGTAGAAAGTCTTGTTTATATGCAAAGCATTGCCAGCAAAAATGCAGTTGAGGATTGAATCATTTTACTACTAGAACTGCATTTTAAGTTCAAAATTCAGGTAAATCACCATGTTTTAGAAAGGGGCATTTAAATACCACACAATTCATATGTATTTACATACCTAAGACCTAAACATTCATATTTACATACATACCACTGAAATGTTTGACATCATCTTTCCGTGCAATAAGCTTATGACACCAATGTGTTATAAATATAATATTAAATATCACACACACACATATATATATATATATATATATATACATAAAAATTGTGGTATGTAGTATGTAAATTTCCCTTCTAGAAAATGAACGCCATCTTCATTTTTGCCTTTTTTTGTCCTAGTTTCTGGCTCATTCTGAAATTGTACAGCAAAACTGGCTCTTTATTTGGAGAAAATTTTACATATGGACTCTGGATGTCAGTACAACGGCTCGGATGCAGCGAGGAGGGCACCCCTACTCGCTGCATCCGGGCCGCTGTCCGGATATTCAGAGTCGGATGTAAAATTTTTACCTTTATTTGTTCAACATAATGACATGGCCTTCCACCTGGTTTATCTCACATTCTTGCTTTGACACAATGCCACTTGATCATTTTCTACATTTTTGTTCTTTATGAGTTTTTACAAGAGTTAATTGCCTTGTGGCCAGCTTATCGATGCGAGGATTTCAACATACCAAACTGCTCTTCAGTTATCAGCTTCTTTGGATTGTCTTTGTGCTAAGGTGAGTTTATTTAACTTTTTTGATAATTAAAAAAAGTGACATTTATATAAATATCACTAAATTCCTATGAATTTACATATCTAACACCTAAACTTTTCTATTTACAATTATACCACCAAAATCACTCATATTACATAAACTATATCATCATTTTAACTTCTAAAAATTAAAATACGCCTTTTCATTCATAGGGATGCTGGTATGTATTTAATAATGGAAACACACCTTCCTAAAAAATGTTCTCTGGATCACCATGGTTTTGATCAATTTCTCATTTCAGATTCCTGAAGCTGAAGAGAGCTCTTCTCCAGTGGTAATCTATGAGGATAATGATAGTGATGAAGAGGAAGAGTACGATGAGACGATGGAGATCGATGAGGAAAGCGATGGGCTCGGGGATGTGATTGATTCAGCACATAATTCTGATGGAAGTGATATCATGAGTGATTGAATGGGCCAAAGCATTCTCAGTTCGATGGCCAAGTTATGGTGGTTTGATTTCAGTGAAAAGGATGATTCATATGTTCATTCAAGTTTGAAAATCGTTGTGATAATTGTGATAATAATAATATTATTATTATTTATTTGAGAAAGTATTAGAAAATGATTTTATTGGACAACATTGTATCAGATTCAGGAGCCGTCTGGACACAATTCTCGGTCTCTGATTCAGAATCAAACTCGAGTAGAACTAGATGTTTTCATCCCATATTTATCATGAATTATATGCGTCTGTAGGAGTGTTGTTGGTTACTCCATGAATCCAGCAAATGAAAGTAAATGCTACAGCTGCGGCTACTGTAGGCAGGAATCCAGGCAAATGAGGGGTAGATGCTACTGCTGTGGCTGCCATAGGCAGGAATTCTGGTAAAGGAAGGTTGATACCACCATGGATTCCTGACCACTTGGACTTCTACCTGCAGCCTGATTTTTTCTGCTGTTGGCCCTCTAATTTAGATTCAGATCCTTGATATATTGTTGAAAACAGTTTTTGGGATGAAAAGAGAGTTAATTTTATTATTCACAAGTAGGATACGTATGTAAGGAAATTATTTTTTTCTTATTTACAAACTTACCATCTAACCTAAAGCATATTTTTGAAAAAAAAAAAAAAAAACATAGAATATGAAAGAAATATATTAATAAAGAATTTCCTATTTTAACCCCAATCAAATCTCCCTTTTATGGACTCTAGTGGCCTACCCATACAGCATTTAATATGAGAAGTTTTAAGTGGTGGGTATTTAAAATCCCTTCAATTCTTATATAGGTAATGGTCAATCAATGGCGGTGATGATGACACATGATTTTCATCTATCTACGACATGACTTTTTAATGGTTGGATGTATGGTATATGCTCAGTGGTACTTTTTTCCATGCTATTTTCTGTATGTGCGGCTTATTGGGTATTGTTGTTAAAACAATGTGGGGACAACTCAATTGTTCATTAAATGTTGTTCAATCGAGAGAATTTATTCGGCGCGTCAGAATAGGGTTGTTCTTATTCCTTCAGTAATTACAACAAGAAATCTACAAATAGAACCTACTCCCCACTTGAGAGGGGATTTGGATGTTGTAGCCTAAAGATGACTAAACATTTGAGTAGCAATTAAGGTCCAACATCACTTCTGCACTGATGATATATCAACTGCCAATAGCGGATCACCGCTAACCACTGACGATCATCACTCGTCGGCTGCCGTTGATCGTCATTTGCTGCCACTCACTTTTTATGACCAAACACAATACAAAACAACCTACGAAGCAACACATCATCTGGAACGTTGTGCCGACCCTGAAGACAGTGCTTTGAAGCCCTGATTATTACTCCCCATTGTGATCATTCATACCATGGCGCGACAAATTCATGCACACATCGATGGTGTAACTCGAGAGATTGTGTAAATCTTTCCCGCCCATGGGAGAAAATTTACACTGATAGAGTAACAAATTATTGTCTTAGAGTTGTACGAAGATTCAACACATATTCAAATTAAAAAAAAAAACCTGTAATGACACTAAGCTTTTTCGTGTAAAAACTGGAAAATAAAAAAAAACAAACTACAGAGCCTAACCCAGCTGAATAGATCAATTATAAATTCTTGATTACAATTATAACTCGTTATACCACAGGCGAGAAAGAGTTACACTGTCTCTTGAGTTACAATGTCGATGTGCGGATGAACTTGTCGTAAGAAATGAGTGGTGGCCGATGGTGATCGGCGGTAGCCGACGAGTGGTGATCGGTGGCTGTTAGCGAATGATGGTCGATGAATCTTTGGCGTCGGAGTGATGCTGGACTTCAACTCCTTCTTTAAGCTTCAGTCTTTTTCAAACTTCAAGCTTCAAGCTTCAAGCTTCAAGCTTCAAGCTTCAAGCTCCCTCTCCCTTCAAGAGGGGAACATAGCTCTATTAATTGAGTCTCAATTGCAGTTAATAAAAAAATATGAACCACTTTGATCGATCGGCCCAGAGAAATTATCTAAATCAGAAAGCTTTTGATGGGCATTTGAGTGTCTTATAGTTGTCGAAATTGAGCGAACATGGGCTCTTTGTATTCTCTTTCTGAGATACTCAATTTAACAATAAATTTATAAGATTCAGTCTATTTTACCTTTCAAATATGTTTGAAAAGTTTATAAAAGCGGTTTATTAGCTTCATCAGGGTCAGAATTGACTCGGATTTGATTAATTTTGCTACCATTGGGTCTGTCTCGTTAGCCGGTCAGTTTGACCGTAAGTTTCCTGAAATCAGTGCTCCGAGACTCTGGAAGGTTTTTAATCGAAATTTAAACGTTTCTTGCTTAAAAGGCTGTCTCGAGATTCATATCATTGGATAGTGTTTCGAGATATATAAGATTCTCTGGACCAATGTCTCCCTAATGCTAGTTGTATAAGATTCTCATATAATAATTATATTAATTGAGGCAAGTAATTATATCAAACATTATTATACCTTCTTTCTATTTCTAAATGAGCGCATGATTTGTGAATGATTGTGTCCGCATCCGGTGGGAAGTTTCCAAATATATTCCCGCAGCATTATTTCTCCATTATCGATTTATCATTCAACGACAATTATTTTAATTCAAAATGCTCGCTAAGAAAAAAACATGAAAATTAATATTAAATGCATGAGAGAAAATATCTAATTTTTAATAAGTTCCCTTGTGCTAAAATAACAACCACCACCAAATCAAAAGCCTTTTATCTCACTAAATGGGGTCAGATTCATAAGAGTAGGTGTGTAAACGAGCCGAACACGAGCAAGAGCTTGTTAGGCTCGTTTATATTTCGAGCTCAAAAAGTGTGTTGGTGTTTGTCTCGTTTGCTTAAGGGGCGGAACACGAGCCGTTTACGAACAAAGAGTCATTTTGACAATCCTAATCACGTAGCCATAAGAAATTAAGGATTGAGACAAGATTTAAAACATCATTTGAATTTAATTTAATAATTTTTATTCTTTTTTCTTCATTAATAATTTTAATTGATTATAAATTTTTGTAGCCTTGTAGTTAATTAAATTTTTAAAAAATATTACTCATCAAAGATATATATATAATTGATCAGTAATATTTCGAGCCAAAACGAACCGAACAAACATTTGTTCGTGTTATTCGTGTTCGGTTCGTTAACCTAGCGAACGAGTTGAACACGAGTTTCTTAACGAGTCGAACACGAGCTATTCACGAACAACGAGCTGTTTTGACAGCCCTACTATTGAGTGTCATATTCTCATTTAATTATAATAAATCAAGATACAATATACCCACATTTTTTTAGGTATACCCTTACCTAGCTTAACAAAAGTCTAATTTAAAAGATAAGGACGATCTCTCTAATCTTGTCTGCCACCGGAGCTACTCCGACGCTTTCACGGATATAACCCTAATGCAAAAACACTGAATAAAAATAAATTGCCATTTATGAGGACTATTGAAAATCTATGACGAGCCATGCGTGTACGTAAGTTGATAGAGCTGCGAACGAATCGACCCGACCGAGCTCATTTATTATTAGTATGAGCTCTAAATTTGAGTTTTAAAATTATATTTGAGCAAGAGCTAGTCTATTAAAAACTTGTTTGAGCTAAGCTCTAGCTCAATTTGAGCTTTTAAGAATATATTCCAGCCCGCTTATAAATACACAATTTGAGCTTAGTTTATATAAGGTTTATCGAGCATATTAATCAATAACTTATTTAAGAAAATAAAAGAGTCATAATCAAATCTTAATTGAACTCTAACTGAGCCTTACTCGAGTTTTATACGCGCAATTTGTTCGAAAAAATAAATGAGTCATAAACATTTTCATAGCGCTGTAAAAAACAATTCGTTATTCGCGAACAATCGCGAACAACTCATTTTTTACGCATTAAGTTGCTCGTTGTCACGCTCCGCTATATTCGAGAAATCGTCAAGACGAACACAGGATGGAAGATTCTAGAGAAGGTCAGGATATAAAGTCATCAAAGGGGCTCTAGAAGATTCTGCCACATTCAGGAGAGAGCAAGAAGGAAAAGCTCTAAAGAGAATCTAAAAATAACTAGAATGTTCTAGAGTTATGTATGTACATAAGAATAGTTTAAGAGATAGAATATTATATTGTAATCTAGAAACTTCTCTTAGACTTGGAATAATCCCACATTGGTTAGATGAAAGACCAAAGAGATGGAGGAGGCTATAAATAGGAGCTCCTCCCCTCATTTGTAATTACCCAAGCATTGAATCAAAACATTCTAGTATTCAAGTGCTAATTATATTCCTTTCTTTGTATTATTCTTCTTAAGAGTGCTTGGGGCTCATAAGTCCAGTGTTGGGAGTGATAAGATTGATTTAGTGCTAAGAAAGAGCGCTAAAGCCGCACGGGTGACTTGAGGAAAGTTAGTCCGTGATATCGTGCTCGAATTGTTTGATAAACAAGTGAGTCAAACACTAAAAATTTTTCGAACTTGATTTATAAACGAGTTGAACACGAACAAACATGTTCGATTTGTTTTGACTCAAAATAATTAAATAATAATATTTATTATATTAATTTTATATTAAAACTTTATATTATTTAACAAAAATGCATAGAAGAGATTTAGTTGGTATAAATGTTAAAAATTAAAGTTTAGGTGCTATATATGTAAATATATATGACTTGACTGTGTAAATGTCTAAAAAAATTGGATTGTTACATACAGATCACCCCGAAACTTGCTATTTACAAATCAACCACTCCCTTTCACCTATTTTTTAAATTCTCCCTCAAATAACAAAATTCATGGACCCTGTACATTTTTCATTTTCATGAAATTCTATTTATAAATATCAATATTTCGGGTGCTCTATATGCAAAGCAACACTTTTTGTATTTATCTAGATGTTGAGTATGTAAATGCATAAGAATTGATTGGTATGTAGGTAGATACCAGCAAAATAGTCTGTGTTGCTCGCATGACCTTAATGGGTTCTGGCTCAGGAGCCGAGCTCGAGCCAGTTCGAGTCAAAATCAAACAAATAAACGACAAGAATTTTTCAATCAGCTCACATTTGGCTGAATACTAACAAACTTTTACGAGCTAACACGAACACGAACACGAACACAAACACGAAGTCAAACGCAAACACAAGTAAGAGGATATGTATTAATACAAATAAGTTAAACGCGCAGAGAATTGGCTTAGACCCTATTTAAAATAATACAGAAAGATATATTTCATAATGTTAACCAATTGGAGTCCCCGATGACTGCTAGCTCCGTTAATTGACGGCGGTAGTCTCGCTTTCTTGCACGGTTCCGCACTCTTCCTTTCGTGGAGCAATAAAAAAGCCCTAATTCCTCCTCCATCCCATTCACAAGGTATTTTCCCGGTGACGGTCAAGCAGCCTTAGCCTCCTCTCAGCAATCGTTCCCTTCTCTTGCTGTACGTTCTTTATCCTTTTCAAATCCTTTCGGATCAATCGATCGATCTTGGCATGTTTAATTTTTCTCTTTTTGATTCTTTGAGATGAAAAGATGATCTTATTTTGCAGCCAAACGTAGAAATCCATGGCGAAGAACTCGTTCAAGTTGGAGCACCCTCTTGGTTTGCTTTCCTCCTTTTATTTCTGTCTCCGTTTTGCCTTGAAAAGCTGTCTGATTTGAAGCTAGGGTTTATTTTCTTTGCTGATTAAATTTCATATTGGATTTTGATCTAGAAGGTTGAGTGTCACTTCTATGATCTGTGTGCTTGGTTTTATTTTTATTGAACGGAGAGATTGTGAAAATAGGAAAATTTCACAGGTGAGGATATCGTGGTAACTTACAGGTTGTCTAGAAATTAGAAGCCTTGCTGGTTTTTGATGCAGATGCTTTTTTTCTGCTTGTGTTTGAGTATGATTTCCTTTGTAAGTTCTCATATGGGATGCGAGAAAATCTATTACTATGAAGTATGGTATCTTCGGAATATTATAAGGAAGAAGAGCCCATAGAACCTCTATCATCTATGTGCCTGGTTTGATTTTAAGGGGCAAATATGTGGCTTTTACATGCACGCCACCCAATTCCTCTGTTTTTACATATCTTAACATATAAACTTCACTTTTTTACATTTACAAGCCTGACATCTTTCATATGACTTAAAAAAAATACCACCATTTTAGTTTTTAAAAACTGAAATACAATTTTTGATGCACAATATGGAAAAATTGATGTTTAGGCGTTAGATATGCAAATGACAATTGAGTGTTGTGTGTGTAAGTCTTTCTTGTTATTTTGAATTTGCGGCAGGGTGTGAAACTTTGGGAAAGTAGGAAAATTTTACACGTTAAGATATCTTTGAAACTTGAGGGTTCTAAAAAGTAATTCTTCCTTGTTCTCGACGTGGATGCCCTTTTTTTATATGTATTGAGTATAATTTTCTCTGAAATTATGAGTTTTTGCCTTATAACAATGGAGTGGACGATGAATAACTTAAGAAAATCTTCTATCTTTAGGTATGGCATCTTACATCCATTACAAGGAAAAAGTGCGTATATTTGTTTTTACTTTAGTGAAACCTCTATCATCTATGTGCTTGGTTTGATTTTGTGGTGATGTTATTTTCAGCTAAATTTACATATATGCCGCCTTACCTATGCATGGAAAAGTGTATTTCACTTTATAAACATTAAGATTTGGGAGGTAGAAATGTAAAATGTAAAGTTTTGGTGTTAGATATATAAATACATATGAATTGGATGGGGTATTTATGTCAGTAAGAAGTTATAATGTACTTTACATTGCTATTTGCTAAAATTTATTGTAAAAATTTCAACTTACTTTTTATGTTGAATTTCAGAGAGGAGACAAGCTGAAGCAGCTCGCATTAGGGAGAAATATCCAGATAGAATTCCTGTAATGAGCTGCTTTTTTTATAATCTACATTTGATTTGGCATTTTATGCTGTAATTATTGTGCTTATTCTTCTTTTTTTTTTTCAATGAAGGTGATTGTTGAGAAGGCTGAGAGAAGTGATATTCCAGACATTGACAAGAAGAAGTCAGTAAACTATACACCTTTTATATTCTGGGAATTTAATTAACTTCTTTATGGAAGATTTACATGCGTACAGCTCAATTCTTTTGTTTTTACATATCCAACACCTCAAGCAATTCATGAAAATGTGTATTTCACTGTTTAAAAGTTAAAATAGTGGTCTTTTTTACGTGATATGAAAGATTTGGGCGGTATAAATATAAGAAGTAAAGTTTAGGTGTTAGATATATAAGTATATGTCAACACCCCTTTATTTATTTACTTGAATCTCTTCTTCTGTAGTCTGTATTCAAAAAATTATCTTTGATGAAGTTTTAAACTTGAGATTATTGGTAATGATTAAATTTGCTAATTTTTTATATTTAACATCATCATATTTTTTATGCAAAATTCATACTACCTAAATCATGCTTTTTAGTTTTTAACTTTGATTTTGATGATTAGGTATTCTGCTGATCTTACGGTGGGACAGTTTGTATATGTTGTTCGGAAGAGGATTAAGCTAAGTGCTGAAAAGGCAATCTTCATCTTTGTGAAGAACACCCTTCCCCCTACAGGTCAGAAGACTCTATGCAACATTTTTTCTTAGTTTTATTCATCATTTTTTTAAGTTAAATTTACATATCTAACCTCCAATGTTTTATATTTATACTTATAACACCTTGGTGTCATAAACTTATGCTTGAAAATTTTGTATCTCACTTTTAAAGATCGAGTGACGTACATGTAAGTATGAATGTTTAGGTGTTATATAGGTAAATACTTGAAAAATGTGGGTTATTTTTGTAAATTTCCCTTTATTATTCTTACTTTTTTAAAAGTATAAATTTGATTTTGTTACTGTAGCTGCTATGATGTCTGCAATATATGAAGAGAACAAAGATGAAGATGGCTTCCTCTACATGACTTACAGTGGCGAAAACACCTTCGGTTCTGCGTTCTAAGGCATCATGAGGTCTTTTGTATATGGAAAAAAATATTACGTGCTCATAAGATAGGTGCGGATTTGATAATATTTGTGGTGAACATCTTCACAATACCATCAAATCAACTTGTCGGTTGCGCACGGAATATTTCCTCCTATATATGAGACCACTAAATAATGTGTACATTCCCTCTTATCTTCTCCTCTTCTTTTCGTCATCTTCTTTCCCAGCTATGAATCCCTGCAATATTTACATGCTTTGTGGTTTAATTCTGAATGTGTAATAATGTCTTTAGTTGTTCAACACAGTCCCAGAAAATACTTATATTTATGCTTTTCTAAGGCTTATTATTTATCACCTTTGTGGTTTATATAATACACTCTCCACACTTGTTGTATAGATGATTTGGTGTTTAGTTTTTTATTATTGATTTTTTCTAAGACAATATTTGATTTTTATATTCATCTAAAATTTTACTATTATAAGTTTTAAAATGTGAAATTAATCTTTTCTTTCATAGATTGAGATGGTATATATGTAAAAATTCATGTTATGTAAAAATGTAAAATTGTTGGTATTTTGAGTCTATTCTTAGCATTCGAGTCAAACAAGTTGTATTTTATGGATTATCATATGCTAGAAGATTTGTTTTTAAAATGTTTGTGATTATCATTAAAAAGAATTAAAATTAATAAAAAAATTATTTTAGGTATATTTAAAGAGGTTTTCATACATATTTTGGAGTTTGTTTGAGGAGAAAAATTTGCATACGTAAGACGTTTGCAGAGCTACATTGGAATTTATTTAGAGGGTATTAGAGGGTTATAGGTAGGTTACAAAGATGTTATAAGGGGGGTATAATGTAGATATAATGTACTAATACTCTCTAAATAACCTCTTATGAATGCAGCTATGCAAATGTCGTGTTTACGCAAATTTTTCTCTTGTTTGAGAGGGTTGCATGTATCTGTAAAAATATTTATAAAATAGTTTCAGGATAAGCTCAAATATTAGAAGTCATTGTGAGGTGGATGGACTTTTATCTTCTTTGAAACTGCCGGCAATAATAATACTATATATATATATATATATATATAAAACCTAAATTTTGATATATGCGTATCACTTAAATTTAGTCACATCAAATACATTACTAATTTGAATTTTTTTTAAAGTGAAATACGTACATATTTTTATAATCCAGTGTTAAATATATATAAAGACAAATGAATTGTGTAGTGTATGCATAAACTTCACGTTTAGGGGGCATTAACATGCATGCTAACCAATTTTTATATATTTATGTATCGAAAATTTAAAATTTATTTTTTATATTTATATCACCCCATTATTTTATTTCATATTGAAGATTTTTGTTTTAATTTTGATGTTAGTATTGAAGATGTTGAAGATATTAAATATAATTTTTAAAAAGTGAACCAAATACTTTCAAACATGGAAATTTAGGGGTAGATATGTAAATACATAGAAATTGAGAGACGTGGATGTAAATCATCGTAACGTCATTCTTAAGTTAGAGTGGACTAATTACTTAAGGCGGAATGGCTAGGAGATGTCGATGGATATCCTGGTCCAATTGATTCTACACTACAGACCTATAAGAATGGGGTAGGTCATCAGACACCTACCCAAATTGTGTAGTTTATTGAATGCCTTCATGTTGTTTTCCCTTTCCCCTGGCTTAGGGATTGTTAATCGATAAAATGTTAGTTATGCAATTAATATGTATGTATGTATATGTGTATTGAATTATCAGAGTCATTTCATCAAATAAAAGCCATTCTTTCTCATCACTAATAACAACAATATAAAAATTACAAATAATTACAACATTCATCCATCACCATATCTTTATTTTTAACAATTCCACCCTCTTATTCAATGAATTTGTTAAAAAACCGATTAAAATCCTCATCAAACCTATTATTGGCATTTCCAACCCTTCCGATTAGCACACCCCTCCCAATCCCCCCCCCCCCACCCCCCCCTCCAACCCCCCCTCCTCCTCCTCCTCCCCCTCCCTCTCCAAACCCTCCACCAACTCCTCCACCGCTTCCGCCACCAAAACCACCACCGGATCCGCCGCCACCACCACCACCAATCCCAAAGCCGCCACCTTGACCACCACCGCCTCCGAAACCTCCACCTCCTCCAATTCCTCCACCAAATCCGGCACCAAAACCCCCGCCGGCACCGCCAAACCTCTCATGGAGGTGGCGGGCTAACGCGGCGGTGCCGAAATGGTGGACAACACCGAAGATCAGGAGAAGGATAGTTAGCCATTTGCTGTAGGTATCCATGGCTTCTAAGTACTTAGTCTCAGTGATTCGGAATGAAGGAATTCTGTGTGGTTATATAGAAGAAAAAAGGATTACAGTTGGGATGGAGACCTGTGAATGAAGGCAGGCATTAAAAATTTCAATAACAAAGCGAAATTTAACAGTTGGGGAGGTGTGAGATGCATTGATTGGTTGCTGAAGCAGGAAAGGAATGAGTTATGACTTTTAGATTTGTTAATTGCAAATTATAAAGCTCATAGGGCTGTTAACGAACCGAAATAGGCTCCAGAAGATTTAGTGCGGCTCGAGATTGGCTTGTGGTAAGTCGGTTTGAAATTTAATAGAGCTCGATCCGGCTAGAAATCGAAACGAGCTTGCTCAAATTGACTTATTTGGATCCGTTTCAACCCAGGAATTTGCTTGAATTGGCTCGAAACTGAAATAATTTTCTTGAAGTTATAATTCATGACTGGTTATAATCAATTTTACTAATTATTATGTATATTATTTTTATAAATAAAAAATACTACGAGACAATTCATGTATAACTAAAAATTGACTCAAAATAATTCGATCTAGTTTTTACTGATTTTTTGCGATCCGATGTTGATCTGAACCAAAATTTGAATTAATTTTCGACAAATTTTAAATTAAATTCACAGCCCTATGTCACCTCCCAAAAGAGCTCTTCGGGGTGGTGGGTAGCCCATGACTTAAATACTGCTCTTCGGCTATACACCTAGCCGATGTGAGACTTTTTTGTCCGTGACATTCTCCTCCACCCAATCACGTGACGCCCTCGTCACAGATCGACTCCTCTGAGGGTCCCACTGGACCATGGAGAGTCCACACACCTGGCAGACAGTAATCTGCTCTGATACCACTTATCACCTCTCAAAAGAGCTCTTAGGGGTGGTGGGCAGCACAAGACTTAAATACTGTTATTTGGGCCTACACCTATCCGATGTGAGACTTTTTATCTGTGACACCTAGCTGTCATTTACATCAATTTAAGAGCAAATGTATGTTTATGTTGATATTTAGTTCTGAATTTGAATAATTTCAATTCATAATAAGTATTAAGTTAAGTGAAAAGAAAGGGGGTGATTTACATACATAACATTTAATTCAAATATATTTACACATCTAACACTTAAAGTTTAATTTTTACCTGCATACCACATTACCTATGCGTAAAATGATGCATTTCATGAAAAGAAAGATTTTAAGGAGCATTCACGTAAAAAAAAATAAAGGTTTGATGCTAGATATTTAAATACGTAAGAATTAGGTGGTATGTATGTAAATGGCCAAAAGTAAAATAATTGAAATTTTATAATACCCCTCATAATTTCAAAGAAAATTTTTCTCATAATTAATTAATTATTAATATGAAATATATATTTTTCCATTATTTTTTATTAAAAATATCACAACACAATTAGATATAATATGAAAATCTCGTGTTATGACAATTTATTTTTAAAATTAGATATAATATGTTCCAAGAAAATTATTCTAACTTATAATTCAACTTTTATACTAAAGTTTAAGAAATCTTATGATTATAAAGAGGGAATTAAAAATGTTGGGTTTCGACAAATATTGAATGTATCTTCGATGCTCGATATTGATGAATGTTAGAGGAAACTTCAACATGACGAATGATGGGGCGGTTTCCTCTATGAGGTATAATTAAGACTATACATATATTTATAATTTTCTAATTATTATGTCCGATTTTCTTTAAATCGTGTTAAACTCACGTCTGATATGGTGTTGAAGTGTGTTCTGGACATGTTCGAGTTTGAAAAAAATTTAGACAGATATTTTGTAATATTGAATGAGTGTTTGTGTGTCAGAAAAGTATCGATACTGATAAATATACGACATGAGACAACACATTTTTAGCGAGTCGTCGTTACATAGTTATTTTCTCTTTTCTATATTTTTTTAAAAATTATAGATTCTCTTGAACAAATTAGATGTTATTCAATCTCACTTGGTTTTAAATGATTAATGAACATATTGCATAAAAATAAAAGATAAGATAATTTAAAATACTTAATTTCATTTACTTTCTATGCAACCAAATAATGTTTGTAGGGGTTGTTTGGTTGGATCAATTTTAGTATAAAATAAATCAAATGTAGGAATTTTTAAAATTTCAACATTTGCTTGGTCGTAAAGTAGAATGCAATGCAAAATTTTAGCAAATTGAAGTTTATCATGCGGTTCAAAAAAAAGTTCATTCCAAGTTCGTTACATTTGAGTGATTTTCAAATATATTGTAAGTAAATGCAGCCACCTAGAATTGACCGCCACCGTCAGAGCCACCCGCTATTGATAGCCACCACGGTTGTTACTGTCGTCCATCGCTCATGCGGGCTGCCGCTTGCTGCCAATCGCTCCCTGTCATCGATCATAGCCAACAAGCGTCGTATTGTGATCCGCATTATCAACCGTACGTATAGTAAACTAGGCGTAATATTGTCCGGATAATTTAAAGTAAATTTAAATGAATTAGTAAATAATATAATTTTTTATTATTTTTTATTTTTTTAATAAATACAGTTTCTCGTGCTGAAACGACAAATAGCAGCGGCGGTCATTAAAAGCACAGCTTCGAGCGGTGGGTAAAGTGATTCTGCAAAAGGAAAGTTGTCATTTAATTTTATATTATAATTTTCTTAATTAGTACTAAATTGTAATGAAAGATTTAGATGCATGCACTCAATTGTCATGTATTTACATATCCAACATCTAAATTTCAATATATATTATTGAATCCGAATGTTTCTGAAAGTAGTTGGTTTTGGTTCGGAAATTTTGGAAAATGATCCCTTTATTTATAGAAGAAATGATGCAATATATGAAATTAAGTATTTACTCCTACTTTAATAGGGGCGTTATATGATATTTTGAGTATTTTACAAGTATAAACCTTCGATTCAACTACCTATGACTCGATTTTCTGGAATTAGTTGGTTTTGGTTCGGCAAGATTTACTCATCTGGCGTCGTTGAATCGGGTTACTTGTCGGCATTTGATTGTTTCCAAGTTGGAAAGATTTCATTCGATCGACTTCATTTTGCGAGTCTGCTGTGCTAGTCTGGTTACTAACTATTAATCCCTACATAAGGAACTCTTCTTGACAAAACAAGGCTTCGGGCAGAGGGTGAATTTGCACATTCTAACAAGTAGTCAGGGATGCTCCATGTGATTATGTAATAGCTAGTTGTCGGCTCATACTAAGAAATCTCAAGGGTGTCCTTCGTATATTTAAGGATGTTGCATCCTTTCATTAAATTCAAATATGATGACAAGCAGTTCGATGTCTCTGATTAGCTAGATGGGCTTTAGTCTTTGGTTCGGGCGGCCTTCATCCCCAACCTATGGGGGTTGCATCTGGTCAGATATTTCTTTCAGTATTTCACTAGTAAACACTTAGCCTTCTATTACCAGACTCTAAGTTTTTTGTTGATGAATCTTTGGTCTTCCGCTCGACGCACATGGTCTTCCGTATGTGTTTTTTAGAGTTGTAATTATTTTTATTGTCTTTTGGATTCTCTTGAGATTCGTGCAGAAATGTATCTGATGTATATCATCTTATACATGCATGAAAAGATATATTTTTCTTTTTAAAATTAAAATATTAATATTTTTAGTGTGATATGAAATATTTGAGCCTTATAAATATAAAAATTAAAATCTAGATGCTAGATATGTAAATACAAAAGAATTATGTGATATGCATGTAAATGCCCCATTATAATTTTAAATGTAAGATAAATTATATGTGTGAATCTCACAATACTTCACGATCATTTTAAAAACATACGTTTCCGTTAATCATATCATATGAAATGAGAACATTAGGACTACAATTTTAGTAAAATCTAATATATAGAGAGAGAGAGAGAGAGAGAGAGAGAGATAGGTAGATACATACATACATAAATATTGATCCAGATATAGTAATCCCCACTTACAAAAGAAAAAAGAAATGATTGAAAATGATACTAAGAAAAACAAAAAGTAAGAAAAAATCAAAAGAGAAGAAAATAAGAGGTTTGGAGGGGAAGAGCGGGAGGATTTTGAACGAAAGGGTTGGAAATGCAAATAATAGGTTTGAAAAGGATTTTAATTAGATTTTAACAAATTCAATTGAATAAGAGGGGTGGAATTGTTAAAAATATAGATATGGTGAGGGATGAATGTTGTAATTATTTGTGATTTTTATATTGTTGTTATTAGTGATGAGAAATAATATCTTTTATTGTGAGATGATTCAGATAATTCAATACACACATCTGTGCATACATGCATACATATATAAGTGAATGAAATTGCAGTCCTAAGGCTGGGCGTCTCATCTATCATTCGGAGACACGAGTTCGATTCGTCCTATTCTCACTAACCCCTCGTGTGTGAATTTAGCTCATAGATTGTTAATCATTCGAAAATTGATTCAAATTTTGGCTTCGATCGAAATAAACGAGCTGGGCTATTAACCAATAATTTGGATCAAATTTTTTTCAAGCCTATTTCAGCTCTTATATGAATGCTAAGTAAAATTGTATACAACATTTTTGAGCGTATAATGCGAGCCGATTTCAAGCTGGAACGGATCCAAATAAATCAATTTGAGCCAACAATTTTCAATTTTGAACGGAAATGGATCCAAATAACTCAATGTGAGCCAACTCGATTCAATTTCAAGTCCAATCGAGCTCAATCCAAATTCAAGCCAAGCTGGATCAAAATAGAATATAACCAGTCACGAACTGATTTCAAGCCACACTCAATCCATTCGAGCTAATTCCGTCTCGAAATCAAATCGTTAACAACCCTATAAACCCCTAGTGCCTGGCTTGCCTTCCAAAAAAAAATAAAAAATAATTTTTTATTTAATTTATTTAAAGTAAATGAAGATGTTTCTCATTAAATCTATCACTATTTCTCTCTCCCTTACCAAATTTAAACTTAAGTCATAAAATAAAACAGAACAAAAAGGTATATTGAGTGACACAATTAAAAAAACAAAGTGGTTCAATTCCTAAAGAATAAAAATATGTGAAATTAACATAAATATACATACACCACGCAATCTTCATGCATTTTCAATTTCGATTATCTAAAAAGAGATAACTTTATTATTTAAATATTTAAAAAAGAAAGAAAATTACAAAAAAATCAGAGTGGCGCAGCGGAAGCGTGGTGGGCCCATAACCCACAGGTCACAGGATCGAAACCTGTCTCTGATAAACGCGTTGATTTTCTTTTTCTGGTGAGTATTAATATATAATTTAATATCAGGAATATTTATATCCATGCGGACAACATTCAGCCAATTCGTAAGTATTTTGAATTTAATCTTTATATTCATAGCATGTGATGTGAAAAATCTGAATGTTATAAATGTAAAAATTAAATTTATTTGAATTGGATTGTATGTATGTAAATTTCCACTTAACCTCTAATATTCCCCTAAACCTCTCTTGTTTTATTTTTCCCTTGCATGATAGGGCAGGGACACTAAGATTGAATGTTAAAATTACAATATTTTTCCCTTGCATGATAGGGCAGGGACACTAAGATTGAATGTTAAAATTACAAGTATAATTTATTGAGCACTTTTATTACCTTTAATTGTGATGTCGCGGTTAGTATGTTTACCCACGACTTAGGGCTCATTTGGTGCAGTTTATAAATGTGATGATATTTTTGAAAACGCCGCCTAACCGTTTTGTTTGCGCATTTTGAAAACGTTGTCTGCCACGTTTGGATTTTCTACACTAAACGTAGGTCACAAGTGAACCCGCGGGCCGCGTTTCAGGATAACTGCTTATCCTGAAACGAACAAGCTGCCCCAAATAAACCCGTAGTTGAAGGTGTAGTTTTCATCATGAGGTCACATGTACTAATCGTGAGAGTAAGGAACAATGTTGAATATTATCCTTTTCATACAATGTTTCCTCTATTTATAAGGGAGATAATACAATAATAATATTGCATTTTTGCCCCTATCAGGAATGGGTATGTATTAGAATATTTCTAGTATTTATATGTTTGAGTTTGTCGTTTGACTGCCTTTTGGCTCAGCCGACTAAGCATAGTTGACTTCGGGTCGACATGATCAACTTGGTCTACTGAGGTTGGTCGGTGTAGTCCAATCGGTTGATCTAACATGGTTAACTATTCTCAGCCCTTGAAGTGAAGCATTTGGAGTCTCTACAGGATGGTTGGAGACACATTATAGCGTTGGATTATCCTTTGGGTCAGTCTGGTGGGGGTAGGCTATTGCATGGAGTCAGTTTTCTTGTAGCAGTTGACTTGGATGTTCTTTCATATAGACTTCGATCGGGTGTTTGGCCCATTCAATTGTCTTTTCATTCACCTCGTGCTTTAGTTGATTTTGATTTGATTGGCTTGGCTAGTCTGGTGAAGTGACCTCCATAATCTCCTGACAGTGCGCACGCGCGCGCGCACACACACACAGATAAATAATCATATCACTTTGGTGTTTCAAATTTATGCATGAAAAATATATTTTATTTTTAAAATTGATACAAATATTATTTTTTATGTGATATTAAAAACTTAAATGCTATTCATAAAATTATGTAAATATAGATATGAGATATGTAAGTGCATCAGAATCGTGTACCATGTATGTAAATGCCCCAAATAATTTTAGGCATTACTTGTCTGAATTGCTTGTTATGAGTTTATAAATATAAATAGTAAAATTTAGGTGTTAGACATGCAGATATTTGCCTATGGCCTTAACATTTGCACTTTGGATAATATCAACTGAACATAATTGAATTATTAAATTATTTAAGTTATATTTAGACCAAGCTGGGGAAGGTCAATTGTAGTCATCTATGCCCTGGGTTAGTTTCTAAGAATCCTCTCGATTAGACTTGATGCGTCGTTACGGAATTTCATAATTTAGTATGGATCTCGAGTTATCTTTTTAATTATAATTATTTTTTATTCAAATTAAAAAGTCTTCAGAGCTCTGATTTCAAGAAGCTTATAGTCAAACTGTCTATCTAGATAAGACGAACTCAGTTGTACTGAAATTAGTCCAATCTGAGTTCAATCAAGCCTAAATCAAGTCATTCAATCATATTTGAAAGCATTGAATAATTAATTAGAGGATTAAATAAACTACAAATTTGACGTGCTTATAGTCAGTTTGGGTGTTTCGACGAGAGGAACCCATCGAGCGTACAACTTTTCTGCATTTAAGTTCTATCATTTGCATGTTGTTTGATGATTTTCCATCATGTTTGCTCATACCCAATTTGAGTGATCACGGTGTTGAACCTTCTGTTATGTTTGCTCGCATTTACATTTGTCTGCATGTTTTAGTAGCAAGTTGGACTCGACATGTGAGTGACCTTGTGTTGATCGTGATGCTTTAACGAGTATTATTCGCTAAGTATATCCTAGGGAGCAATGCTAATTAAAGCATCGAGATTAACACAAGTAAAATTGTGCTAATGATCCAAAAGATCTAACTCGTGCCATTTTGCATGTTACGGGTCGAAATTTAAAGATCATAGTTTAAAATAAAAAAAAGTATTAATATTTTTCTACTTATAAAATCTATTCTATCTTTTAAAATTATGCAAATAACAAGCTAAGCCATTTGCATGGTCAACTGCTTTATAAAATCCATCTTGAGTGACGTTTGTTAGATCGTTAGGACGGGGTCGAAATTGACGATCACGTCAAAGTCACACATACCCGGAGACTGCGCCCTGAGCGCTTAAATGTTGATTATGACACTTTCCATTAGATAATGTGCTAGGCTATGACAGTCTGTTATGTAGTATTTTTGATACCTGACTATTGTTCTGTGCTGGCTTGGTTGTCCTAACCAGGTGTCTTTTTCTACTCGTTCTTTTTATGTGCTTGCATGTTTATCGTGTTTGTGTATGCGCAATAGTGTATTAAATCAATTTTTCTAGCAGGGTGTCATGCCTAAATATACACACACATGTTTAATAAGGGATGAACAATGTCATGATTGATATGCTAACCTCTTTTCTTACAAAAGCCGCTATAAGCTCCTCCCGCCAGACATGGCTCATATGTGTTGCATGTTGAATCATGCTAACTTTTTTGCAGGTCAAGTCTATTATTTTCTCTTTCATATGTATTTGACAGAGGCATAGGAACGAGTCTGTATCATAAATAAGGTACCAGCACGGGTTCTGAGACGGATGACGCTTCGAATCATATGATAAAGATCAGGAGCAGCAACTCGTGTCCCGTACTTTAATTCTGAATTTATTTTCTTGTATAACATTATTTTCGGGTATAAATATGCGGAGTCCGATCGCTTTTACTTCTTTCTTGGGAGATGTTGCTGACCCAACAACACCGGCCTTTTTATTTTTATTTTGGGGGTGCTTTTACTTTTCTATTGCATACTTGGGTGCTTGAAATTGTTTTCTCCTTGTTTTATTTTGTGATTAATCACGAAAAATAATCTAAACTCATTGAAGATCCGAAAATTTTCAACTTTATACAAAATCTTAATAATAAAAGATTAAGATTAATTAAAATTTAGGGTTAAAATATTTTGAATTTTTTAAAGCACGCACTTTTACATTTATGCATGTCCTTCAAGCCGACTTTAAATTGGGCAACATGCATGATTATATTCCCAGTCATAATTAATAAGGCTTTCACGTCACATGATTATGAAAGACAACTGCATCATAGGTATATAACCATGGAGAAGTCCTCGTGCTTCTCCATATTTGACTTGGCCAAGCATAACTTTTTCCCTAGGAGGGTGTCTTGTACTGCTAGGGTGTTAGATGCATCCCCGACCCAGACGAGATATAAGTCTTTTGTGCGAAACATTTCCAGCTATGTAGGTGAACCTCATTTTCTCATCTTTCCAGCGACAACCCTGCCATTTTATTGGCTTGCGTAAGCTCCATCTCTTTGAGCTCTACTTGTTTAAGGTTATAGGAATTAGAGTTTCCTTCTTTTGAATTTAGGACTACCGATACTTCCTTGGATGATGCAATTCACGGATTGCTGACAAAGAGTCTTTGGTTGTGTTGAGTCGTGTCTTCTCAACAAAGTAGTCTTAAGGTCTACATAGCTTGGGATGTCAAATCTACCTTTTTAGATGATATTTTCTTTCTTGTTGACGCCTCTTTTAAGCCCTGTCGATTCTTTTGATGAATGGTTGATATCGTCTCGTGGGCCTGTCATGCTTAGGTGTCGTGGCCTTAGTAGTTGCGGTGATTCACCTTTTTTGTCTTATGACCCGGCATAAATGCCAAAAACATCAGAATTTTCCCTTGAGATGATTTAAATCCAGTGATTTCCTAAATAATCAGATTTCATTAAATCATGTTAGCAAGATTGTTTTTATCGAGAGTTTTCTTAGATATCCCCCAAGATGTAATGAACCAAAGGACTACGTTTCTTCGAGAATGCTCTTGACCCCAGAAAAAGCACAAAATCTTGATTCTCTGGTTGTGGATTGCTTTCGTAAGGTCATCTTCGCAGAAATGTATCCAAGTTATTTTCGATTTGATCTTGTTTTGGATGTACATTTTGGAGTTATCCATGTGAAGTTCACTTCACAAAAATTCTTCATGTTCTTTCTCTCATTTGTCTATTGCCCATTGTATATCCATACTTTCGGTTCTTACTCGAATAAGAGAATAATGCGTCGATCATAAACAGACAAACTGACTACTCCTTAAAAATAAAAGAGAAAAAATAACAAAAATAAATTACTTTTTGAATTTTTGCCTCAATTCATACTATTTATACTTAAGAAGTTTAAACTTATCCATGATGATGTCTGGGCTTACTTATAAAACTCACAAAATGCGCTATAACCTTAGGCAAGGAGAAAAAAAAGGAGAAAATTAGAATAAGACAATAGAAATAGAGAAGCTTTAAGAGATTTTATTATTTAGAAATTCATAGTATTATCTCACTTACTCAAAATAGACATTTGAGTTTATATTTATTGGACTTTTGGATGCTATAATAAGAGTTACATTTTGAACTAATAAATTAAAAATAATATATTTGTTACTTGCACGCAAATGTAATGATCACAATTTATGTGGATTGCTACATGGAGAACACTCTTAAAGTTAAATTGAAAGAAGAAACAAAGTTGTCACTTCTGAATAAATGATTTTCTTTTGAGATCTCAAGTGAGTGTTTCTAAGGCAGGTGAGGTGAGTATCTTTGGTATAAGAGAAAGCCCTTTGAATTAGGCTAGTGTTATTCTAATCTAGGCAAATGTCTTATGAGCACAAGTGATTTGAATTGGTCGAGTACATTCTCAGTTTAGACACTGACAATTAGGCAAATACTTGAATATAACTAGTTACCTTTTAGCTTAGGCAAATAAATTTAAGAGTTCCTATACTCTAATTTATAATGGGTTAATTTATTCTCATTGATTTTATCCTAAATTATACATATGATTGTGATTTCATTCAATATCAACATTTTTTATACTATCATGAATATTCCATCATACAACATAATTATATATATATATATATATATATATATATAATTTGTTGAAAATTTGTCCTGAATGAGTTGCCCTTTTGGCGGCCGAAAAGTGGACGGCTATGATCGAACAAAATATCTCAAAGCGATAAGATGGACTAATGACGATAGCAACCGCTCGAAAGTCTTTAAAGTAGCGTTCTTTCCGCCCTTCAGCGATCGAAAAAGAGGGAGTCGAGAATCGGAAGATCGATTCGAGAGGAATTTGATCGATCGATCTGAGTCTCTCTCTTTCTCCCAAATAATTCGTTGGTGGGTTTGGAAATCGTCGCTCCTGTTTGCTCTTCTTGATTTCTCTTGATTTGGGTAAATTTTCTCTGTTGATTTTGCGATTTTGTTTCTTTTATTAGCAATCAGAGGTTGAAATTATTGTAGGTGTTTGATTTGATGATCGGATGGTGTGTGTTTTTGTTTTTATTGGTTTGGAGTCGGCGTTATTCAATCATGTTGACCGGTGCCTTTTATTAGGGTTTGAGATTTACTAGGTTTGTTGATCTGGGTAACGTCGGTAATTTTTTCATCTGCTAATCCTTTAAGATTAGGAACTGTTTGGTGTCCTATTTTGGGCAAGATTAAGTACAAATTTACTCAACTCCTGCCAAACAGTATCTTGGTATCATTAACAGGATTCAGGTGATCGAAGAACTTCTCCCTCTCACAAATCATTCATCAGGATTGAACTGTTGCAACAGATCCCCTCAAGCTTTACTAATGAATCTGGATTTACAGGATTTACTAAATACGACTTCAGGCAAACTGCCCCTTTGTTCTTTTTCTTGCCATAGCTTATCTTAAGAAATCCCGGTTTACTTTGCCCCTCTGTTCCCGTATCTGAAATGGAACCGTTGTAGAAAGATGAAAGCATTATGTGGTTAAATGTAATTTAGCGTATGCTAACGTAAAGCTTTGTTCTTTGGCGGGTGATTAGTGCAACAGATCGAAACCTCCTGAGGGTTTTTTTCTTGTTGTGCTTTGGCTTTAATATTTGAGTACTGGTACTGGCAAGTTGGGAATTTATTGCCTGCGATTTTGTTCTTTAAAGTTGGAGAATGGATGGCATAGAAAGGGAAGAAAATCTTTTTAGAGGCGGGAGCGTTATTTGCCCGTGAGCTCAAGTCGCTGGAAGATAACATAATGACTTCCTTCCTAGGTTAGATCGCATAGTTGAATTTACGTGTTCTGGACAGGTCACTGTAATAAAGATAGGAACTTTTAGAAAAAAAGGATCATGGTGTTGACAGTTCTGTAGATTGATTATGTTTCTTTTATGTGCGGCTTTAAACTTTTTTCAGAGCATTGGCTCAACGACTTAAATTTCATTGTCTGTATTTTTTGATTCTATATCGCCTTTGATTATTGACAGATTAAAATATTGCAGTTTGAGGTAGCTCTTGTGAGTGAAAAGTTTTGCTCTGTTGCTTCTCATCTATACTTCAAAAAACAAGGTTCATGTCTGATCTCGACGCCCAGATTCCTACTACCTTTGGTATGTTCCCAACCTGAAGCTTTTTGGGATCACTTTTGTTTTTTATTTTCTATCTCTTGTTTTTATTTTATTATTTTTATGTTTTGTTTTGAAACAAAGCATGTTTAACATATTCAATTAAGTATAATTGTCTTTTCTTATAAACAAATTTATTTTGAGTGTTTTTAAAACTATTTTAATCTTTCTTAGAAACAAAAAATAAAAATATATAAAAAGCACATTAAAGAAGCATATTTTTAAAAACAAAGAGAAAAAATAGAAATCAAAATTGATCTCAAACAAGCCCTAAGCAATTGTTTCTGTTTTCTTCCCTCTGGAATGATATTTTGAGGTTACATTATTGTAAACTAGTTTGATGCTCTCTGGCTGGTCAAGTTTTGCAATTTATTAATTAGGCTATCTCATAATGGAATACAGATACTGTGTCTGATAATTATTAATACTCTTGTTAATGAAATCATGTTTTATCCTCAAGATCGTGTTTATTTTTTTATCTTAGATAGTTAACAAAAGTTCTCCTTGCTACAATCCCTTTTTAGAGGTATTTATTAACTGTTTCCGCTTGTACATACCTGCAATACTCTGCTTCTCAGTAGCTAACAATAACTCCGCACAAAAAACCCGTTTTTCAATCTGCTTTCTCACATAAACGAATGAACTTTTTTGGGCCGAACTCATGATATTTTGACTAGTGATTGTAGATAGTCTGTGATTTTCACTTTGCGAGAAAAAAAAAATTATTTGTCGCTGTAGTCAATGAGCTGTATTTTTATTAATTATGGCTGCAAAAATTCTGTGACAGATCCATTTGCTGAGGCTAATGCTGATAATGCTGGTGCTGGGTCAAAGGAGTACGTGCACATTCGTGTTCAGCAGCGTAATGGGAGGAAGAGCCTGACAACTGTGCAGGGGCTGAAGAAAGAATATAGTAAAACTAAGATCTTAAAAGACCTGAAGAAAGAATTTTGCTGCAATGGTACAGTTGTGGAGGACCCTGAACTTGGACAGGTATGCTTCATCCGATTTCTTTGTTGGGGCATGTACATACATTCCACACAATTCTTATGTAATTACATATCTAGCACCTAAAGTTTAATATTTATAATCACAGCACTCAAATTTTTAACATCACATAAAAAATATCAGTTGTACTAACTTTTTAAAAGTCAAATGCACCTTTTTATGCATAGATAGCGTTATAAATGTAAATATCAAACTTTAGTTGTTAGATAAGTAAATTTCCCATCTTTGTTTATATGCGTTGGTAACTCTACTTGGTTTGAGCTGTGGTACAAGTTGGGGATCTATTCTGCTCAGCTTGTTAACTATCGATTGGAATATGAATGAGTTTAAGTTTGTGAATAAGTTGAAAAAACATTTATTTGTGTCTAATTTATTAATATCATTCTGGAAATAAACCAAACATGAACCAGCTCAATTCATGACTATCATCAAATGCTTCTAACAATTTTTCTTTATGGATGGCTCCAAATTTATGAAAAATAATTGTAATTTTCCATTGTAATATCTTTTAAGATTCATGTTTTTAATAATTTATGAAGTGCTTCACTGATTTTTAATATTAAAGATTTTGCAAGTTCTTATTGAGTTGAAGATAATTGTACTGGCTCTTATTGGTTTTCAATCTTTCAATGCATAAGCTTTTTTTTTTTTTTTTTTAAATCTGAGCAGGTCATTCAACTCCAAGGTGATCAGAGGAAGAATGTGTCCACCTTCCTAATCCAGGTACTTTTTATTGGCATTGCAAGCACTAGCATTACTCTTGCATGCTTTAGGTTGTGTCCATGATCATTCATTTAGGGACCCCCCTTTGGCATCATTTTTGTTGTTTGTTTTTTGTTTTTTTTTTTCATTTTATTTTTTTTTTGTAAAAACATATTTGGCTGATCTAATTTTTTATATGGTTTTATTTAATGACATTTACATACATACCACACAATTCATGTCTTTACATATCTAACAACTAAATAACTACATTTACATACATAGCATCCAAATCTTTAATATCACACAAAAAATATCACTATTACTTATTAAAAGTGAAATACACATTTTCATGCATTTGTTATGACGTCAAAGTTTTATAAATATAAATATGAATGTTTTGGTGTTAGATATGTAATTACAAAAGCATATAAATATTAAAAAAATGAAAAATAAAAAAATAGAAGGAAGATTTACATGCATACCACTCAATTTTTATGTATCTATCTAACATCTAAGCTTCAATTTGTACATATGCCTCCTTAATTATGCATGAAAAGGTTCAATTCACTTTTTTATCTGATATGAAAGATTTGGGTGGTGTGTATGTCAGTATGTGAATGCTCCAAAATAAAAATGATCCCAAACAGCCCCTTCAACATTTCTGTATTATTTTGCAGGCCGGTATAGTGAAGAAAGAGCAAATCAAGATTCATGGTTTCTGAGTACCTCAAGGCTTGTGGTTTCTTTGCGTGTTTTAGTAGTAGGCCTTTTACTACTTTTGCTGGAGAACTTCACATTTTAATACCTTCTAATATATGCATTTTATATGCAACAAACTGCTACCTTTAATTTCGTCTGCATCACTTCTATGTGTCCTATTGTGAGACTTTATTGTCCTTTCATTTCGGTGACAATGTGCTTTAATAATAAATTTGTGTGTTCTCTTCTTTCAAGTAATTCCTGTTTCTCATAATTTTTCTGGATTTGGATTGTTGTGAGGTTACATGATAAACATTTATACCACTAAAATATTTCATATCACATTAAAATAACCACTATTTTAGCCTTTTAAAAGTGTATAAACATATTTTCATTCATAGATTGTGGCATGTGTGGGGGTATGTAAATGCCCCTATATTTTAACAAAAGCTTGCAGAAGCCTCTTATATTTATTTGTTTATTATTGGACTAAATTGTGAGGCCATTAAATTAAAGCGGATTTCTGGCTGTTCCAAGTTTTAGGGTGGTGTATATTAAGCGTAAAATTTTGATGTTAGATATGTAAATATATATAATTTGGTGGGTACGTGCCCCAACATTTTAGTGTTGAAATATAACTCTGCTGATGTGTTTGAGAGTTTTGTGCAATTAATGATTGCCTGATTATAATGTGTATGATTGTTTCTAATGATTTCCCAACATTAATGTAATATTATTGTCTCTAGCATACAACTACATAGGAATTGGGGAGATGTGTATTTGCCAGTGCAGTATTATTTACATATTTGAATGAAAGATATACATACATACATGCCATTCAATTTTTATGTATTTATATATTTAATTTTACATGCATACCACATTTCCTCATAGTGAAAAAGAAAAATAGAAAAATTTAACAGAGAATTATAATGATACATTTCCTCACAGCAGTTCTGACACAAAATAAGCTGCTGAAATGAAAATTTTATGAGCGAATTGCCTCACAGCTGAATTCAAAATAAGAACTCAAATCAGAACATTAGAAGACAATTGATTTCGGAATAATTAGTTTTTAAGGTCCAAAATGAGCTTAAAAAAAGCAAAATTAAATATTTATTCAGTGGATTTCAGAAAATGGGAGAGAGGGAGGCTCTTCTACAGTGCTGCTATGCACTCAATTTCAATCCTTGCATCCATTGGCAATGCTGCCACTTGATAGGTAGAGCGAGCAGGTGCAGGAGCTGAGAAATCTGAAACCATCATAGAGTTGTAAGGAAGATGCATTTCCATAAAAATATAATTTTTATGTATTTACAAATCTAACACCCAAACTTAAATATTTCTAGTATCACATACTTTATAAAAGTGAAATGCATTGATACTAGAAATATTTAAGTTTTGGTGTTAGATATGTAAATATATAGAAAGTGTTGGTATGTATGTAAATTTCCCTATAAGGAATCATTTTCTTGCAGTAGCTTTTACTCTCGTGTTGCTCGTGTAAGCAAGTTATGACAGAAAATGTTGAGTTATAGCGCCTAATTCGCTCAGTGAAGAGAAAAACGCTACAAAGATTAGATCATTGATTTACTTATAATATAGATTTAGAGTCACAATCACATCAAAATATATGCATAAAATGATATATTTCATTTAGAAAAAACGAATATTAGTGATGCTTTTTTGCATCATCTTCACATAGTATTCGAGATTATTACGGCAGTTAAAACCCCCACAATAAAACATATGAAAATTTATATGCATACCATGCAATTCTTTTGTATTTATATGAATAGCGCATTAACATTGATATTTAGTATAGTGTCACAATCACATTTAGGGCTGTCAAAATGGCCCATTGTTCACGAACAACTTGTGTTCGGCTCGTTAAGAAGCTCGTGTTCGATTTGTTTGTTCGCCAAGTTAACAAGCCGAACACACACTTTTTTGTGCTCGATATATAAACGAGCCGAACACGAAAAAAAATTTGTTCGTTCGCGTTCGGCTCGTTTTGGCATTATTTTTAAAAAAATCTAATTAACTACAAGGCTATAAAGATTTATAATCAATTAAAATTATTAATTAAAAAAATAGAATAAAAATATATCAAATTATATTCAAATAATGTTTTAATATAAACAATAAGATTTAAATCTTGCCCTAAACGTTAACATCCTACAATTGCGTGATTAGGGTTATCAAAATGACTTTGTTCGCGAACAGCTCGTGTTCGGCTCATTTGCTTAGCGAGCCGAACACGAAGACACTTTTTGGGTTCAAAATATAAATGAGCCGAACACGAGCGACTGAGACTGGGCTCGCTCATGTTCGGCTTGTTTACACCCTAAATCACATTAAAATATTTTATTGAGAAAAAAGTAATATTAGTGATGCTTTTTTGTGTGATTTAAACGTAACAAGTATTAAGGGGATAAGCATAAAATTACTGAAGTGTTAAAGAATTAATCTTCTTTACTATTTTGCTGTTATTTTCGCTGTTTTTTCACCTATTTTCAAATAAAAAAGCATGAAAATCAGAGAAAAATAAATATAAGGAACTCACATTTGGAATAAATCTCATTAACCTTTTTGAAATCCTTCAGGTCAGCTAACCTGTCAAAAGAACAAGAATTATAGCTAGCAGAAAATAAATCTCCTTCATGTAGTTGATGCTTATGGGACAAAAAAAAAGGAACTAAATCTATTACATGATTGTAGTCTTAACGACAGAAGAATAGCCTGCACCACTGGCTTCAAGTATTTCCCCCATGTTTTTCAGAACCTAAAATCACAACATGCAGGAGTAATTATAACAGCCCTACATTGATTTTAAGTTTTGAACATCCAATATGAGAAAATGAATCATGCCGACACGCTACCCGAACTCTATCCGGGTTCAGATTGAGCTGAATTATTTTTTGGTTGGGTACAGATTGACCGTCTACCCAAAACCAACCCGCTAACCCAAATTGACACGAAATCAACATTCTAGCTTGAAACTGACTAGAGATTGACCCGAATAGCTGTTATGTCTTATGTTTGGGTTATACGGGTAGGGTTAGGGTTGGACTTTCTGAGATGCTTAATACTCGTGTCGGGCTTGGGTCGAGCAGTTTCAGGTTGGCTTAATTTTAAATCAGACCTGAACCTAACTCTTGAAACCGATTTGACACCCCCTAGTTGTGGTCCTAATAACAAGGTATTGTGTGTGAAACATTGCAAACGAAGCATAAAATCATGTTCTGATACACAAGGATTGCAGGTAATAGAGATATTTCATCCATGAATTGACAAATGTTAATAAGTTTAAGGAAGATTTTACAAGCATACCACTCATTTCTTATATATTCACATATCTAACACTTAAACTTCAATTTTTAAATATGGCAATGCCACCCACCATGCATCAAAAGGTGTATTTCACTTTTTAAAAGTTAAAATAGTGGCACGTTTGATGTGATATGAAAGATTTGGGCGGTATAAATGTAAAAATAGAATTATAGGTGTTAGATATGTAAATACATTAGAATTGGGTGGTATGCATGTAAATGCACAGATCCTTCTCTCAGTACGTGGCCCAAAGCCCAAATTTGATCCCTTTGACAATGTCCATCACAATAGGCACCAACCCTCTGCCAACCATCACCTCTAACTGCTGACTTTGACCCCCAATTAAACCTCAATGACCAGTTGGAACACCACCAATAAGACTATGTTGTAAATCTAAGCAACGTCTATCACTACCTGGTCTCAGTCTCCCACCAAAACGTGTCGTGGACACCAATTGCTAGCAAATAAATGTGAGTCGTAGCATGTTGTGCTTTAGAATTTCACCCTACCATGCCACAAAGCTTTCCTTGTTCAAATGTTGATCGCAGGTCTTAAACCAACCCAAATTCAAGATCTCAGTCATTAATCCCTACCTTCACCATCACCAAGCAACTCCAATTGTATGGTCTAAAGTGCATCTACGCGCAATCCTTACATTGATACCCTTCTACACTGCAAATTCTCTTGACTTCTCCCCTCTGTGCACTTTTTATTTCATTCTGAAGACCCAAACACCTCAAATATTGCTAGCCCAATGACTTCCTCGGACAATTAGCAGTGTCCGCCACCACTCCAGCCTCAAGCCCTCGTAGTTCATATAAAACAACTCACTCTAATGATTGCAGCATCCCCAATCATATCTTGGTTATTATTAAGCAAGCAACCTTCAATCAAATAATACACTGATATTCGACGGGTCTCCTCCAAATCCACAACTAAATTCTGCTCATCAGAACCTCACTCTCAGGGCTGACCGACCTCACAGAAGCTATGCACCCACTCTGCTACCAAAAATGGTCTAGTCACTCTTACATGGATGCTAGATAGCGGTGCTTTTCATCACATGACTATTAAACTGTGCAATCACTCATATCACACTTCAACCAATTGTTTTGAAAATATTATAATTGGAGATGATATGATGGATCCAAATCTTTTAACATTTATCTATAGTAATTTTTTTCTTGAATAATATTCTTTGCCAACCTAGCATGTAAAACAACAAGCCTTTATCCTTTTTCTCCTATTGTGTATCATATTTTCATTTAATTATAATAGATTAAGATATATTTTATATAATATGCCCAAATTTTTTTAGTTCTACCTCTGCTTTTCTAAACATAAGTTGAATCTAATACAAACCATCTAAGACGGTTCTCTCTAATCTTATCTGCAACTGGAGCTATACCAACCCTTTCACTGAGAGATTCATTTCACATTTTGTCTCTAAGTGTCAAGCCACTCATCCACCTAAGCATTCTCATCTAAGCAACACTTAATTTTGTTTTATGCTTCTCTTTTGACGGCCAACATTCTACCCTATAAAGCATTGCAAGTCTCACCATCTTATAAAATTTTCCTTCAAGTCTAAGCTGTACTTTATTATCACACAATAGGCCTGCTGCATTCATTTACTTCAACCAACCAACATGAATTCTACTAATAACATCCCCCTCTATATCACCATCACTTTGAAAAGTAGACCCAATGTAGGCACACTCAAATGTTTGCACCTTTCAATGATTTGATCACCCATAGTTACAACTCTGCTGCCAGAGCTACTACTACTAAAATTACATTCCATGTAGATCTACTCAAACCTACTCAAACGAAGGCCTTTAAACTCCAATGTTGACCTCCATAATTCAACCTAGCATGTAAAAAGAACATTATTTTTATTTAGTAACCATGCCATTCAGATCATGTATCACTCAAGTTTCTAACCGCTACTTACAATGTGAAGGATCTACACATGGGGACACTCTAATGAAGCAAACCAAAAATGCTGTGCATAAATAACCATATTCTCTTCACACCAATTATCTCCACTTGTTGTTTTTTTAATGTCAAAACACTTCATCCGAGTGGCATCATGAATCAGGCCCTCTCTCAATTTCAATTCTTAAATATGTTCTTTCTTAGTTCAATCTAGACTTTTCATTCAATTTTTCATCACCTCTCTATTACAATATCTGTCACTACAATGAAAGTTATAAACTTCCATTTTTCGCTCCACAATTGTATCTTGTTAACCTTTTGAAATATTGTCTTCAAACGTATGGATCTCACCTGATTAATCATGTGATGGATTCAAATAAATCATTACTGCCAATTACCACACTAAATGCATCCAATATTATCCATTTAACTAAAAATCTATGTTTATGATTGCCTTTATTGGCTTCAAAGCCTTAGTGGAAAAACACTTCGAACCCGAACAAATCACTACACTCAAATGATCTACACTCAAATGATGGTGGCAAGTATCAGAGTCTTGGCACATTATTACACTTCACTAATGTCATCTCTCATCTCACTAGCCCACCACACATGCCTAAACATAGTGGATTCTTAAAGACATCGCCAATATATTGTCAAAATTTGTCTGTCGTGTCTCATATGGACATTCCACCTCACTGCACTCATATATTTTGTATGAGAATCTAACTTATAAGTCATTTGGGAGCCCCAAAGTTGACCTCTTCTGTTTATATGAATGACTCTTTGGCTTGCCTCCCAACTATTCTAGACTCTGTTTGGCCACCTCTGCTACACTTAAATTTGTTAGTGTATCACAAAAAAAAGTGAATCTTGCTCCAAACCTTGTATCTTAATTGGCTACTCCCTCGCTAAAAGTAGCTATCTCATTCTTGAAACCACCACATCCAAAATTTATCCCATCATGTATGTTTATAGAATCTTAACTTCTTCATCTCCATCACCTTAAGACACTTTCCCCCACCCACCTCCCACCATGTCACTCACCCAGACCTCTCCCATCACAGCAAAATTCACTCATTGACCATCTTAACTAAAAATAACATAAACCAAACCAAAAACTCACTCTCGCAACAAACTAAACCAATCACGGAACCTTGAACCAACCACTGTAACCCAAGTACTCAAAGATCAAAATTAACCAGAAGGCCATGCCGAATGAATATAGTTGCTATTGTTTATAATGGAACATGAGAACTTGTCCTCCCAGACCCACTATAAATCTAACCGACTATAAGTAGATTCTCTGGATCAAACATAACTTTGAAGGTTTTATTTAATGATACATTATTTGATTAGTGACTGAAGGTTTTCACTAACGACAGAGGGATGAATATCATGAAATCTTTAACCTAAACGTAATGTCTCCCATTGTACTGCTAGTTCTCAGCATGACCGTCAATTGACAATGGTCTCTGGTCAAATTGATGTCAACAATGGCTTCTCCAATCCATCTCTCTGGGAATGTCTTCTTAACCCCTAGGCTTCATCAATATAGATCATTCCAGATGTACATTTGTAAGCTTCAAAAAGCCATATATAGCCTCAAGCAAACCTCCACCTCCTTAAAAAGAAAGCTTGAGACTCTTACTCAACAACACCTGCCCAACCCCCTGCCATCGTAACACCGTCACCCATTAACCACCTGAACTAGAAACAACATTCATAAACAAATCCAAAACCCACTTTTAAATCCAAACTAAAACAATCACCTAACCTTGACCAACCACTATAAACCAAAGCATTCAAAATACATAACTTGCGAGGCTCACGCCAAATGAATATGATTCTCTTATTTATAATGGAACATGACAACTTATCCCCCCCGCCTCCACTCAAACACTAATTGACTACGTGTAGATCTTTTGGATCAAACATATCTTTGATGGCTCTGTTGAAAGATACAACACTTTGTTAGAAAAGCTAAGGTTTGACTATCATGACAACTTCAACCAAATTGTAGAGTCTTCCATTGTATTGCTGCATCTCAGTTGTCAGCCGACGGTGATCTTGTCATCAATTTTATGTCAACAATGCTCTTCTTAAAATTCATTTCTCTGAGGATGTCTTCTTGATCTAGCCCCTGGACTTCATCAATATAGATCATCTCAAATATGAATGCAAACTTCACAAAGGCAATAAATAGACTCAAACAAACCCCAATCCACTATTATTATGAGCTACAATATATTCTAATTACTTCAAGCTACACTAGCTCTTTGACTGATGAGTCTCTCTTTCTCTTCAATATTAGTGATATAATTATTTATTTTTTTAGTTTCTTTTACTTATAATATTATCATAGTTAACTCTGATACTGTCACCCTTTTTGCCCAACAAGTCTCTATTGAAGGTCCCCGGGCTATTGCATATGGAAGTTGTTTAGTATGTTCTTCATCAACATGAACCTTTATCCAAGCATTTGTATATATTCAATCTCCTTGCTTCTGCTAAGATGATGGATGCAACTCCTGTGACTGCACTACTTGCTACCTCACCAACACTTGCTCTTCCCTCAAGTTTTGCACTCACTGATCCAACTAGTTACACAGCTCTTTCAGGACAGTCTACATTACTTAGCTCTGGTCCCCAAACATAACTTTCATGATTTATAAATCGACTCATTTTATGCATCACCACATTATTAACTATTGGACCACATCAAAATAGCTACTACGCTTCTATGTGGAAGTATTAATCTTGGAATTCTCCTTCACCGTGATTGATCACTCCAACTTCATCCCTTATTTTATGGAAATTAGGCGTGGATAATAAAGAAAACCTCACATTTACAAGTGGCCACATTATGTATCTTAGTTCAAAACAATCACTTGGCATGGCAAGGAACAAAATAGCATACCCTGCTCTCCTGCAAAAACTAAATTACTCTATGGCTGCCTTAGCTATTAAACTTCGCTGAGTATACTCCCTGGTCAATAAACTAATTCACATTCTCAGGGGTGCCAATAATCTACTGTGACAACGTGAGTGTCACTCATCAATACTTGAATCTATATTAATCTTTTCTTCATTAATAGATGAAATGCATGGCTATTGATTATTATTTTATTTGAGAACGAATCCAAAGTAATGCCCTTCATGTGGCACATGTTTCATCTGATGATCAACTAGCAGATGCTCTCATCAAACTAATTCCAAATGTTCATTGAATATAAAGATCAACTCTTTGAATGAAGCCTCTTCTTGAGGGGCAAATAAAAAGATAGATGCATTAACTATAATCATCCAATTAATGTCCTATATAAAAACTCCATTTAATTATTTGATACACATTTATTTAGTCTTCTTTGATTTATGATAGTATTATTGTAACATATCTTAATTGAATTTTCTATCATGTTATATATTATATTAATTCAAGAAAAAAAGACGGGGGCCATTTTTTAAATTTCCTATAGTTATCAGGCATTGCTAATATCACTATATTCATTAGTGACGAGTTCATAAATCCTCCTTCCTTTCTTTAGTGCTAAAGGTGATGTTAACTTAAGTTAATTATTTCCACAAATTATAACAAAATTATATTCCTCCCACACCTTTTATTCCAAGGTAAGAAATATGGTTGGGAATGTCTCTGAATAGTGAAACTTGACTTGTCCACCATCTGTGTAGCCATCATATTCTCACAACTATCTCTATCGATGATAAGGTTGCTCACATTTCCCTTCATAGTGCAATGGGTATAAAAGATGTTGTGGTGAAGCCACTACTGCTCTCTTATAGCTTTTGTTTGAATGAAACCAGCCATCCCCCCCTCAACAGCAGGAAGCTACTTCTCCTGCACATCCTCACTATCTTCTACGTCTCCAGTACCACCATCCACTTCTTCTAATGCTCTCTGCTCAGTAAAAAGAACTCAAGAAGACGATGTATCCAAACTCATGAAATCTAAAACACTTCCTTGTTGGCACTATATTGGGTGTACTACTCTCAGGCTTCTTCCAATTCCAATTAGCTCTATCATCTTTCTGAATAGTTTTCACAACTTCTTTAGGTGCACTCATACTGGCTCCTACTGTGGGCGACTGTTTGAATGACGGTGGAGTCCTAAGCTATTATGTTGTTTCTTCACCTTCAGAGCTAATATCTGAACATCACTCAATGACCATTAAGACTGCAGTTGAACGACATGCCTGATGGCCGACTTCAGGACTCCTAAATACATGGCTATGATATTCTTCTCTGACTCCCTCAACTCACATTTCAGCATGAGCTGCTCAAACTCCGTTGTGAACTCCTCTACGGACAACTCCCCCTGATGTAAGTGATGCAGCCTCAATAATACGTCCTAGCATAAGTATAAGGGTATGTATTTCCACTACATCTCATTATTCATTATCTCCTAACTAGTGCACTTGTTCTTACATTTTCTGTCTCACTCTCTTCAAATTATCCCGCCACAAAAAGACACTTATACAGATTTATGGCAGCAAGTTTCTCCCGCCTGTCAAATATTACATCCTTATATTCAATTCTCTCAATAGTGTGCAACCACTCAAAGAAATCATCTGGATTCATCCTACCCTCAAAATCCGGTAAGTCTACCTTCACCCCCATTTTTCCATGTCCTCCAAAAATCATTATATCCCTTGGCCTCCTCTGATACTGAATCTCAAAGTGTCGTGGCCTGTCATCCTGTTCACTGGAATCATCCCTATGGGCGGGATCCAAAATTTTCTCCTTTTCTTTGAATCTTACTATCACGATTGATGGTGATCTCTACATTGGTCTCTTCCTCAATTTTAGCAAGTCTTTGCTGAAGTCAGCATATTTCTAGCTGCTTCTCTTCCATTATAAGGTACCGATCGACTTACGACACTTATCTCCTCGGTGGCATGGTAGGGTTTAAGTTTGAGAGGTGAAAGAGGATATATATGACAATTTAGGGTGCAGAAAAAAATTAGGGTTGCTGATTTTGAAATCAGTAAGGGGGATTAGGGTTAGGTCAAGACTTGGCTATGATTTGGTGAGTTTAGATCACCCTAAAATGGAACTAGGGTTGAGCTACATCTGATACCAGATGATACTAAAATTGATATGGAAATAAGGTGAGGAGAATCAAAACACAATCACTAGTAATTTTATAGAAGTCATAAATTGAAAATACAATAAACTAAAATCAAATAATAACGGGAAATACTAAAGAATAGGGTGTAGGTGATCTCTCTATGGTCCTTTCCTCAATTTCAACAAATCTTTTGCTAAAGTCGGCGGATTTCCGCTGCATCTCTTCCATGATAAGTTACTGATCAACTTCCGACACTTGTCTCCTTGGTGGCATGGCTAGGGTTTAAGTTCGGGAGATGAAAGTGGATGTATAGGGCGATTTAAGGTGCAGAAAAAAAATAAGGGTTGCTAATTTTGAAAATCAGCAAGGGGGAATAGGGTTAGATCAAGACTTGCCTATGGTTTGGTGAGTTTAGGTTACCCAAAGATGAAACTAGAGTTGAGCTACATCTGATACCAAATGATATAAAAACTGATATGAAAATAAGATGAGGAGAAAAAAAACAAAACCGCTAGGTTTTTTATAGAATTTAGAAATTGGAAATATGACAAACGGAGAGCGAATGATAACGGGACATACTAAAGAATAGGGTGTAGGTGGTGCTTGTTGGGATTTGGACCTTGATGGTGGAGGCAAGGAGGCGCATAGCAAGCTGCAAACATCAATTAGCAGGAATAGTAGTGTGACGTTTGTTCGGGGCAGCGACAGCAAGGATGTGTTCCAAAATAGTCGTGGGGCTAGTAGTTCGGGGTGGCTGCAGCAAGGAGCCAAGCAGGTACAGTCATGGGTAGGTTATTTCGAGTGGACAACAAAACAACTGTTGTCCCTAGGCGGAGGCGGCAAATTGGATACAAAAAACAGTAAGTTTCTTATTTTCTGAGAGGCAGCAACAGACAAACAATGAAGGGAATTTGGGAGTGATGCGTGAAACGATGGAGGAAAGGTATACGAAGAATAAACATCGCGTAGAGACCAATATATAGTCGGAGCACCATTTGAAACCCTAAGATACAACTCTAGAAAGAGAAAAAAGGAGTCGATGACTCCTCTACAAGCTCAAAAAAATAAAAAACTAAGCCCTAAACATCAAAAATATATTTAAGACCTAATATTATTAGGAGTGGGCCCAACTTCAATTGGACGGCAACCCTAGGCCTAAAAAGGGCTGACCGGCTTTCCCTCAACCTGGACGGAACCAATCCAGGATCCCACCCAGCCCTCGTGTCACATACTTCTATGATCTTTGCACAACATGGTCCTTCTAGGTCGAGGTATGAAGTTCAGCATAAACCTCGAGGATGATATATCATGGCTTTTTATGGTTCGGCAATCAAAGGACTAAAATGACTCTCTATTGCCTTAAAACAAAGGCACTTTGATCCAGCATAAATCTTGCATGCAAGGCAGCTCATCTTTTCAGCTTATGTTTCGTTGAGCTATAAGGCACCCTTTATCTAGGCTTTTATAAATATCTCGGGGCATGGCTAAGGCCCATGTTTAACTCTTTTTGCCCTTGGATGGTGCTCTCTCAGAGGTCGCATTTCTTCATCATATGGGAAACTTTAGCTGAATTAATTTTAGTTTATATTCACCACAAGCTTAGCCACTAATTTGGGCCGCAAAAGGTTTAAAATAAAATCCCTGACCTGGCCTCCTAACATCATATTTACACTTATTGTGAGCAGGATATATTATCAGCTACAAAAAAACTCATCTATCCAAGTCCAACCTGAGTTTGAAACTGTTCCTAGCACGCAATAGAGACAATGATAGAACAAATCCAAGTAATGCTAGAATTTAGTGCATGCCAGATAAAGGAATAACACCCATCCAACTAAGCCTACAACTTCAACTTCATTTTATTTAACAAAAGCTTAACCATAGATTGAAAAAAGCTGCTATTGAAGAAAGTAAAAAGTAAAAGTTAATAAATTCACTTACCTGCTCAGTTTGCTCCTCTATGCTATCAGACACAAATTTCCCAGTCTGTATATCAAATTTACAATAAATTAACAAAATGTAACACCTACACATCCAATACAAAATGGTAAAAGTCAATCACCAACTTATAGAAGAAGGAGAAGCCATATTAAAAAGATAACAAACCTCAGGAATTAGGCCTAGAACACCAGAGACAAAAAGGAAATTATTCGCTTTAATAGCCTGTGAATATGGTCCCAAAGCAGCAGGAGCCTTTTCTGTCTTAATAGCTTCTTTTTTCTCTGATGTCAAGGAAGAAAATGATCTTCAGTATGTAAGAAACAAGGAAATTTACATAAGTAGCACAAAATTCTTATGTATTTACAAATCTCAAACCCAAGTTTTCATATTTACATATATAGCACATTGATGCTTTAAACATATGCAAGAAAAAAAGTATTTCACTTTTAAAAAATGTTAATAGTGATATTTTTATGTGATATTAATAATTTGAGTGCTATGTGTGTAAATATGAAAGTTTACGCGTGAGATATGTAAATACATGAGAATTGTGTACTATGTACGTAAATACCCGGTTCTATCAAACTGATAATTAACTTGAGGGCAATACTTATAGAGTTCGCGGGAACTATCTTTTTCATGATAACTAACATAAAAAGAGGAAAATTTAAGCAACAAGCTCATAACAGATGTAGAACACCTCTAAAATGAAGCATTGGAACTAATGACATCCTTTTCCTAATCAGCAATGTAATAAAAGGAAACTTCTAAGCTACAAACCCATGACATAAGGGCAAAACCTCCAAATTAATCCACTTTCAAAGCAACTAAAGCTCAATCTATATGGAATGCTCAAGAAAAATTCCTCTAAAAAAATTATTATATTTTCAAGGATAGTTTTGTTATTTTTAATAAAGCCTATGATTCTAAATAAAATAGTAGGCCATGTAATTCCAATGGTGGACGATAGAATAAGAAAAGGAGTTTCTTGGAGCATCCCATCCAAGAAAAGAATTCCTCCCTCTTGTCTCTAGCCATGAAGCTCCTCTTTCTCTTTCTCTTTCTCCTTCTCTAGCCCTACCAATTTCATGTTTCATCTTCTGTAATCTCTTCTTCCCTTCTAACCAATGAAGATATATGGTCATGCCATAATCTCCACTGTAGTTGCTCCTTGTCATCAATCGGTATAAAATCTAAAGTTCATAAACGCAATAATAAGTCTACATTAAAATGATCATGGCATCACCTTAAACGAATTAATCTATGCTTTGAGGACCCGATGTTCTAAGCGTGAGTTTTCAAATCATGATTATTGGAAGTGAAATTTGACCACCACAAACTCTCCTCGCTTCCCCTACCTTACCTAAACTGGCAAGCATCTACCGAATGGTCATTAATACTAAACAAATTACAGGAAATACTTGGAACAAGGTTAAGATCGTACCGGCGGCCGTGGAGAAGGAGGCGCTAGCGCAAGCAAAGGGCTTTGAAACAGAGGTGGAGAAGGACCTTGATCCGACGAAGGAAGCGCAGCAGATTCCAGCAGCAAGCGGCGCGTGGCGGCGCAGCTGGCGGAGGTCGATCATCGGCGACGACATGGACCTAGCAGCGCACCACGCCATTCCTTGCTCGATGCCGGCCAAAACGCCGCCGTTAGCGATAGATCTGTAGCTCGCTCAGTGGAAAAAATATTAAATCAGTAGTACTAATTCAGAACTGCATCAAACTCGAATTATACAAAAATAAATATTTTAATTTACGATGAGCTAAATCTTACACTTGACGCATTGTGATTAGAGTCTTAATATAAAATAACAAAATGTGACAATTCTTATATATTTGCACTTGTAACGCCTAAAATTTATCAAGATTTTTTTGTCATCAGACATGAATCTCCATGCATTTTGAGGAAAAATATAAGTTAATAATCAATACAAGAAGAATTCTATAAAGACAGAAGTGAAACAAATTGAGCCTAAATAATAACTCAATAAAGACAGAAGTGAAACAAGCTGAGCTCAAATAAGATCTCATTAAACTCCTGAAGTGTGATCAAAGGTTTTGTGTATCAATTGAAAGGCTAGATGATCTCATAATTCGACATGCTTTTGATTAAATAAAACATTTCAATGAGAGAAAACCAATGAACCTATGATCATATAATTTCGATGTTGTTAAGATACTTAAATGTTGAAAAACTACATGTTATCAAAGAAAACAATGAAGACCGTTCAATTAAGTGTTATGAAGATTGGCCAAATAGACTCTCAATCTTCATTAGATGAGGGGGGAGAAGAGAAGAGAGTGGACTAATTATTAATGTTGAATTTTTGAAGTTCTGATAGTTATCTTAAATCACCAAAGTTCGATGGAGACCACCAAATGCCACATTTGTCCCCCACCAATGATTGTTATAGCCAACTATTGCTATTGTAACTAACGACTGCAATTCTTGTAGCTCAATTATAGAAATTACAGTCAAAATGCTATTATAAAATTGTGCTTATCAGTTTTAGCAATCTCATCTTCCCTAATTGTGAAGAAAATAGAACCTCTATACTTTCAATTTTCTAGTGAATTATTTTGGCTAGACTCCATAATTTTTTCTCTTTTCAGGAGTTTTCCACATTAAAAAATTTGTTTGTCATTTATACTCCTATATGTGTATATTGGAAAATTATATCAAGCAAAGACATAAGATTTCTCTTACATTGAGAAATTTCTAGCGCGCAATAGCTTGGTATTGTTAGTGACAAATAAAATCCAACCTTTATAGAAGTGTGAGCACTCTTTCAATGACTAAAAATGTAATAGTTGATTAAAATAACAACTACTAAATTTATAGACTATAACATTAGATGTCATAATTGTTATTCAGAGTCTGAAAAATGATGGCTCAAATTTAGAGTTGTTCTTATTGAAAGTTACTGGATGAGGAATCCAAAGCACCAGATATTGGGAAGTATAGTGGTAACTCCAGTCTATTTTTCAGTTGAGTTTTATAATTTTGAAAGTGAGTTGATTATTTTTATTTGAGTTGAATCATTTTTTAGAAGGTTAAAACTTTTATTCAACATAATAAGTCATCAAAAATCCTAGAAGAAGCTAGTCCAATAGTACCTCATAACATATATTAAGGTGAGTCCTACCAATAAGGTAGAGGCAAGTACGACCAACCGTACTTATCCTGGATGGAGATTTTGATGACAGCTCGGGATATGTGGTTTGGGGAGTTTAAGATAAACCCGAACACAGTAATTACAATTTTGTATTTATTTTTATGAATATAAGAATTTTTAATTCAATTTATTGAAACAATGGTTTTGGCCTCCCGAGGAGGAGGCACACATCCGTAGGAACTTCGAGCGCAAGACGAGTGATCGTCTACTCGACCAATTCAGCAATATACGCTGGGCACGTGAGCGCCCCTTGTGGCTAGGTGAGGATGTGTTTGTCGCACTACTCAGGGTCTGAGACTCTCTCAGGTATTAGAGGAAGAGGGAGCAGGCAAAGCTGAATCGCCGCCCTAACTGCAGGGGCACGTGGTCGTCGAAACACACCGGTAGAGCGCTCCCACATATGAAGTACAAGAAGAGACTAGTAAGAGTCATTATTTTGCATTAAATTTGATTATATATTAAATGTATGCTAACTATTCCATTACATTGATAGACACTGGAAAATGGACGAGAGCCAATTATTGCAGAGTTACACAAGCACACTCATAGGCGGCAGTCGGATCAATTCTAAGTGGACAGCGGCTTGCAGACGACCCAGGTAATTTACAAGATTAAGGAATATAAAATTCAAATAACTATAAAAAATAATTTAGTCCCGCACTTTCATTAATCATATGCTTTGTTCAAGGCATTCCAAAGGCTCAATGAGAGCCGATCTCAGCAATCGGGTTGTGGTTCAGGCACATCTCGCCAACCTTCTGAGTAAGATCCCTGAAGGGAGGCTGTCAGTGGGAAGAAGAAGAGCAGGGTCTACGGGTTGGTGTCCCACACGCCAGCCTATGATGTTTGTTCGACCTCTAGCACTTCTGATGCATCTACTCTCACTTCACGGGAGGAGGAGATGTGTCGTCAAGTTGTTTTCTAGGTAGCCGCCCTGAGATCGGAGATGAGCGCAGAGATCAAAGTGGTGCGGAGATGAGGGCATATATCAAAATGGTGTTGCGTTATGAACTGCAAAAAAAAGGAGTCGGTGCAGGATGAGGCTGAGGATGTTGATGATGAGCAGATGACACAAGATGATGAGGACGTTGACTATAGGGTTATTTTTTGTTTGTTTGTATATCAAACAATTTATTGATAACGAACATTATTTTTATTGTGCAGTTGTACATATCATTTGATTTAATTCAATTGTTTTTCTTTTATTTCTGAATATGATTTATGTGTTAATTATTTTAGTTATTGTGTAGGACTTTGTTTTGATTGCACAGTTGCGATTATAGGTGTGTAGATTGTAGTGTGAAAGAGGTTTTTTATTTTTTTTTATGGTACATGTTTTCGATGGATTTTCGAAGGTATTACTACCCTTTGATTATATTCTGATAGTTTTCAAACAGGTTGTTGAACAAACGACATCCGAACAAAGTGTTGTACTTTTGTTATGGATAAAACTATCAATAAATTCCTACAGTTAACTGGTGGTTGAGCGACATTTTATCAATGGAACTGCGACACTTTTTCGACGGTAGTGCAACACTTCTCCTATGGTACTTATGTCACTTATATAACGGCAATTAAGCTGCGGTTAAATTTGGCATACTTTTGGATCTAGAGCGATGGTTATTACACGTCAAATATTTGCCGGCAAACGTAAATCGTTGCTAAATTCGTCAACAATTTCATTACCGATAAGTGTTTTTGTTATGTCAATTTTATCGTCGTTAAATTGACAATGAATATACTATCTATAGTTTATCTATTATTACCGACGATATTTGACATTCGATAATAAACTAAATTATTGTAGTGAATGTTTTAATCAATTTGTAGTATTACTAAATGATATAAACACAAAGGAAAATTTAGTTTTAGATGACCTCTACATAAAAAAAAAGAATTTTTAAATTAGGATAATATAACAGAGATAAATTGTTGTGTTAATGATTACACACAGTGTTATAAAACAAATACAATAGACACGCAATGCAAATTTTTTAGTGCTGAGATATTCAAACCAAAGGATCGAAAAATTTAAAAACAGAAAATGTGTCATAGAGTCTCTTCTACTTCCCTCTCATTTCACTACTTTAAAGATTACTTATTTCTATGTGTAGTGCTTCTCACATGATATGACACGATTACAAAAATGTTAATACCGACTCTTTGAGTCATATACCCGATGAGGAAATATGAAAAAAAATTGATCATACTTATCTCGATTTTGTTGTTGAATCACACAACATTAGACTTGGCTTATGTGTAGGTGTGTTCACACCATACAGTCAGACTATAACTCCTTGGTCATGTTGACTAATGATTATTACGTCATATAACTTTCCTCTTATTATGTGCATGGTCATGTCATTATTTTTTTTATATTAATTATGTCAGATCCACATAGCCTAGAGCGAAAAATTGATGTTTACTTACAACTTCTAATAGATGAGCTACAAATATTATGAGAAATAAATGTGCTTAATTATGATATTGCTACGAAATAGAATTTTTAGCTTAAAGTTACCCTAATGTGGACGATTGGTGATTTGTCGGCTTTGGGATGTTATCTACTAAGAGCACTACAAGAAAATTAGGTTGCTCTTACTGTATCTTTCTAAGGTATTCACCTTAAAACAAGAGAAAAAAAATTGGTTTGATTGTCATCGCATGTTTCTAATCTACAATCACCCATTAAGAAGAAATAGAGATGTTTTCTGGAAAAATTGGGTTGAAAAATCGAATCCTCCTTTGAGGATACCTAAGAATAATTTATGGTAGATGATTAATTGAATACCGAAGATCTCCGAGTGCCTAAAATTAGTTTCAAATCAACTTCTTGGTGTTGGTGTTACGCATAATTGAGCAGAATAAAGTATTTTTTTAGAATATTACATACTAGGGGACCAAATTGATCAAACATAATCTCGATGTCATGTATATTAAAAAAAATTATGATAATATCTTCAATAACGTGATGGATATTAAAAACAAAACTAAAGGTAATATCAAAGTGAGATTGAACTTGAAGGAGTACTCTAGGACGAGGGGGAGAGAACTTTAATAGACGCGTGAAGATAAAATAATAAAATCAAAAGCTAAGTGTTATATAACATTGGATCAACGAAGAACATTATGTGAATGGATGTATTGTCTTAAATTTCTTAGAGAATATATGTCCAACTTGAGCCATTGAGTTGACGTGGGAGCATGGAAGATATTCGACATAAAAACCATCAATACCACATTTTCTAACAATGCTTACTATCCAATGTATTTAGTGACTTGTCAAATCTGATACTTAGTCTATTAGTCAAAATTAGTGCATTCTTCAATGACCTATGTGAAGTATTTCTGTAATATTATGTAATATTCTTCAATGCTTACTATCCAATGTTTGAAGTGAGTATTCCAGTAATATTATGTAAGCTTGAGCGGATATTTCTGTATGGTTTCTTTGACTCTATAGAGTATCTACCCGTGCATCTATGCTATGAAACTATACTTGGTGATTCAATATAATACAAGTGTATGTATTCTATTTAGAGGTATATCATCTTAAAATCTAACTTTTTATATTAGAAGGATTCACTATCAGGATTTATTAAAAAAATATTTTAATGTTGCAGATTTTTGAATAAGATCAAGACAACTATAAAAAATAAATCACATCGAAAGGTTTGATGACATGCTTATTTGACATTATTATTCTGGGCAAAGTCAACTAATGCCAACATGTTGGTGAGAAGCCTTTGTCATCTAAATTATTTGTATTTTAGATATTAGGAGAAATATCAGAGATACATGTTACATGCTACCTCAATGGTAAGGAACTTCTAGGAGCGACTTCATATGTTCTGACTACGATAAAGTTCAACTATTTATACAGTAAGATTTATTTTAATTAAAAATTATTTGAATTGTTACTCATAATTTAATACTAATTTGCTTGTATGACAAACAATGGTGTCAACATATTATTTGTTAGCAATTTAAATTTAGATGACAATTTTGTCACAAGCAAAAAAAAATAAAAATAAAAATTTCTGACATAATTCAAATTATACGTACATTTAATTAACTTTTCAATTCACGAGCACACAATTGCACGCCCAATTTAAGAAAAATTATATATTTAATTTATAACAGGTTCATAATCAGAATAACTGCTGTGAATCAATGCTCATTAAATATTATTTGGAGGCCTAACTGTAACATCTCTACGTGAAAAATATTTAATGTGAATGTGTATAGATTTTACACGAGTTTTTGATGTGAAGAAATAGATATACACTTTACAGCGTATGTGTTACAGGAAAGACCCACTCAAATAATGACATCAGTTACTATCACATTATTCAATAAATAATATACTGATAATATTCGGGTTGTTGAGCACAATATATATATATATAT
>NW_018165782.1:628437-629927 GCF_001263595.1 Phalaenopsis equestris | reverse complement strand
AAATCAGGAGAGAGGAAATATATATATATATGATCAACTATGACTGAACTAATCATATTTCTAATCAAAGAATACAAATACTAAACCCATATGATATCACTAGAGTTAAAAAATGAACAAAAGACATCTGAAATTAAACTTAATGATTTTGATAAGGACTTTGAACTTAATGATTTATATTATAATAAGATTAAAAATATGATATTACTGCTTATTTTTGTTTGCCATAAGGACTTTGAACTTTTTCAAATGGATATAAAAAATGCATTTTCACACAAGTTTATTGATCAAGATGTTTTAGTAGAACAACCTTAATTTGATGAGAATATTGATCATAGATCATGTATATATATATTAAATAAAGCTTTATATGGATTGAAACAAGCTGTTCGAGCTTAGTATGATAGACTTAATAATTTATTGGTAGAAAAATAATTCTAGTATTGCTAAAAGTATCATAAAATAATTTATTGCATGACTAAATTAATACTAAGAAAAGATAATGATTTTCATTTTTTTCATTTCAAAAGTCATAATGTGGACCTATTAATGTAATATAGTAATATAATATTTTATTTATATATCTAATAATCACATTTCATTCTCCTGAAAAGATTGAGTTATTTTAACTTTTATATTAATGACTTATTCCTTTATATAATCTGGAAATATCAATTTGTATTTATTTTTGGAAATATTAATATAATATTATATAATTTTGGATTTTAATACAATATGCATGTATATATGTATGTATGTATGTATGTATGTCTATATTTATATATAAACACACACACACACACACATGTAGATATATAGATACACATATATGTAGATATATATAACGTATACATATGTATACGTACATACGTATACATATGTATACGTACATACGTATACATATGTATACGTACATACGTATACATATGTATACGTACATACGTATACATATGTATACGTACATACGTATACATATGTATACGTACATACGTATACATATGTATACGTACATACGTATACATATGTATACGTACATACGTATACATATGTATAGATACATACGTATGTATACATACGTATGTATGTATACATATGTATACGTACATACGTATACATATGTATACGTATGTATACATACGTATGTATCTATACATATGTATACGTATGTACGTATACATATGTATCTATACATATGTATACATACGTATGTATACATACGTATGTATGTATACATATGTATACGTACATACGTATACATATGTATACATACATATACATACGTATGTATCTATACATATGTATACGTATGTACGTATACATATGTATCTATACATATGTATACATACGTATGTATACATACGTATGTATCTATACATATGTATACGTATGTACGTATACATATGTATACGTATGTACGTATACATATGTATACATATGTACGTATACATATGTATACATACACATATATATATAGGAAGCATGGAGGGTTG
>NW_018165782.1:596505-627416 GCF_001263595.1 Phalaenopsis equestris | reverse complement strand
TATATATATACATATGTATGTATATATATACATATGTATGTATATATATACATATGTATGTATATATATACATATGTATGTATATATATACATATGTATGTATATATATTGCCCATTGTTTGTCATATATATTGCCCATGTGTGTATATATATATGTATATATACACATGTATAGGTATATACATATATATATACATATACATAGATATATATATATATATATACATAGATATATACATATATATATCTACATAGTGCTGTTCCAATAATTGACGATGAGAACATGGTTTTCTGCCATTTGATTCTCTTTGAATGGTTTGATTTGTGCCTAAACAATTGACTATTTAATTAATTTTGGGATTTTATTAATTCCTAAGAGAATTTTTATGTCTAAAAAAAATTTAAACTTTAAAATTATGAAACTAATTTTTTTAAATATTACTAAAAAAATATATTTTGCTGGATTAATAATATTTATATAATTATTTTAATAGTTTAAGATCTATTAAGTCTATTATAGCAGCTAAATAAATAATTAAAATACAAAAATAATCAGGAGATTAATATGTCATTATTTGTAATGAAATCTTCCACTTTTTGGCATACATATAAATTTCATATATTTCAACATTAAAAAATATAAACATACTCGCATAAATGTTTATAAGAAATTATAAGGCTTTAAAACATTATCATTAAGCAATATAAAAAATATTTCTCCGAAGAATTTTTGAAATTTATGAATATTTATGCTACTTATTTTTCATGCGGTTGTAACCCTTAAAATCATTTTAAATTTAACTTATTAATGAAAATATTTAATTATTTTTATTGTTAATTAGAGATAGTTTGAGCCTAATAAAACTTATTTCGTTATATCAAGAGTTTTCTTATATTTTTTAGTTTTTAAAGAGAGATCTTCAAACACGTGTCCGTTTTAAATAAAATGTTTATTTTTTTTTCTGTAAATCATTATTTTAAGCTCTTATTTGCTTTCATTACGAATCATAAAAATAGTTCAAATGAGCCATTGTCTCATTAGTTTGTATCTCATTAGTTTGTATAATAGACACACACACACACACACACACACACACACACACACACACACACACACACACACACACACACACACACACACACACACACACACACACACACACACACACACACACACACACACACACACACACACACACACACACACACACACACACACACACACACACACACACACACACACACACACACACACACACACACACACACACACACACACACACACACACACACACACACACACACACACACACACACACACACACACACACACACACACACACACACACACACACACACACACACACACACACACACACACACACACACACACACACACACACACACACACACACACACACACACACACACACACACACACACACACACACATATATATATATATATATATATATATATATATATATAGATACAAAATTGAAGTTTGTAAGGATATGTTCAACTTAAAAATCCTTTTTTTCACATTTTCAAAACACAATATTGAAGTTTGTTTTAGTGCTCTCCAAAAGGCGGGAAATGTTTTGTTTCAGACCTCAAGGATCCGCAAAAATTGTGAAACCAATAGTAGAGAATATACTTAGTGTTAAAAGTTCTCCAAATAACTTTAGCCTTACACATTATATTAATGGTATCAAGTTTAGGAATGCCAAGCTCCCCAAGGTCCCTATATTTAGTGGCAACATTGCATGGGACAAGTAGCTCCGAATGGTTGTTTTAGCCATATGAAACCTTCCACTGAAGGATAGGGCTTTAATTTTCTTCTCCCAAGGGATTTTTTTTCATTTTTTTCCCATAATTTTGGGACAATCAATGTCTTTATGCTCGAAAGTGTTGATTGTGACGCCCAAATAATCCTACAAGAGATCTTTAAATTGCAAGTCCATAACCTCAAATCTCCCGCTTCATCATCAATGTCCACAAGCCTTCGCTGAAGTTGACAGATCTCTCGCTGTATCTCCTCTTGGGTAGGCTCGAGCATGTATCTCATTATGGGCATGGCTATCGGTTAGAAATAAACAAGAAAATCTTTGGTGGGGTTGGCCTGTGAAGAGGCGGATGCTAGGAAACCCTAAGATAAGATTAGGGTGGAGCTAGCTTGAATACTAAATGATACCGAAGGAGAAAACTCAAACTGCATAAGCAACTTTTATTAATAGAAAAATAGGTTTACAACACACATAAATTGAAAATAACATCACCAAAACGCAGGACGACACAATCAAACGCTTTGAAAGTGTACCTCAAGGGCGGTGGAGGTTGGTTGAAAGGTGGGGTGGCAAGCTGGGAAGGTGAGACAGTAGCTGTAAAAAGCTGGCAGCGATGGGAAAGGCTGGCACAGCAAGGTAGCTGTTGTAAAGGTGCCGGCGGGATGTCGGGAATGGCTCTGAAAGGGGTTGAACAACAGCTTGCTGCAGCAGAAAAGGGGTCGGCAATGCAGGGGGAAGCCGTTGGGAGAGGCCGGCGGCTAGAGGAAGTGGAGGAGAATAAGTAGAGAAGATAAAAGATAGAGATACAATCACCATCTCGGAGTAGGATATAGCCGGAGCACCACCATCTCCACGGATATAGCCCACAAAGGGGAAAAGGACTCCACACAGGATGTCTGAAAGCAAAGACAACAAAAAAACCAAACATTAAATCCAGAAAACAGTAATTTAAAGACACTCACAGTGGAAAAACATAAAAGGAAAGCTCTCATAAGAAAATCACTAAAATGGAAGGAGGGGAAATGGATTGGCAGCAATGCCACCCTTCCCAATATGCCGCTTAATCGAGCGGGAGGCATGACAGGGCGTGAGATGCAAAAGGAAAGGCCACTCGAGTCGTATAAAGTCGCTCGATACTTTGGAAGTTTGGACCAGGTCTCCTGGACCGATTCCCCATGTCAGCTAGTTCAGTCGGCTGCAACCATAGCAGAAAGGGGGGAAACCCCACGTCGGTCATTTGATTTAAAATCTCAAACCAAGCCAAATCTAGTAATAGGTTGGTTTGACATGAGTTTGAAAAGTGACAAAAATCAATCATTTTCGATCTCATTAGGCAAAATTTTCACTTAACACATACAAATATATATATATATACACACATACACACATATATATATTCCACAGGATGCATCGCCTTGCTCTGCTAGGGTTTACTACTCCCGTCGTGACTCCATGGCGATGCGAGCAGCTGCAGCGGTTCGTAGACTCCTACTTGAAGAAGAAGGGTGGGGGATCGTGTTGTCGTACCCCAGCCTCTCGTATAGTTTTAAACCTTGGGAAGACTTTTTGTTGATATGGATGGCTCTATGGAATCAAATTAGGTTTTTCCTCAGGTTTACCATGAATCATTTGAAGGACAGGAGGACTACAACCTTATTAAGAAGACGGGTAAGAATAGTGTCAAACTAGCTCTATTCTTCTCTGATGTTGAAGTTTCCAACCTGGTTAACAAGTTCAAATTCACCCTCATTGGGAAGTTCTAATTGGGACATCCCAAAATGGAAATCATTCGAAAGGCTTTTGAAGATCTCAAACTATTAGGATTTTGGAAGGTTGACCTCTTTGATGGGAGACATGTGATGATACAATTATCTAAAGTGGAAAACTTTGCCAAAATATTTTCCAAAAAAATTATGACAATAGAGGGAAAATATATGAAACTGCTTAAGTGGTCTCCTAAATTTGACCCTAGTCAAGAACTACCTATTGTTCCAATCTGGTTTAAATTACGTGACCTAAAGTTGCACTACTTCAACCACCAAGTTCTCTACTCCATTGGAGCCGCACTAGGGAGACCTTTGAAATTGGATACACCCACCTTCAATCTAATCAGGCCTTCGGTTGCAAGAATTCTTGTTGAAATAGATATCACCCTCCCTGATGTGGACGAAATATGACTTGGTATTGCCCACAATGGGTATTGGCAGCCAATTATAGCAGAAAAAAACACTACTACTATAATCACTATAACCACTATAAACTGTTTGGGCACACCCCTGTCAAATGCTTCAGGCTTCACCCACATTTGAGATCGGCGGGCCCTAATAGCATCATCCATGTGGGGGAAAATATAGTTGACATTGTTAATCTTCCAGAAATGTTGAATTAGAATTTGACTCGTAAGACTACTCCTCACCAACTAGGCCAGCATTTTCCGCCTACTGTTGTTGAGGTAGCTTTTCCTCAGATTACAAATTCTACGAATTTTGTTGTAGCAACTTGGAACCACCTATTGCGAGAGAAGAGGGTACTCAAGTTATGGAGGAGTGTCAGGATCAAGGTGTGCTGCAGGCTGAGTCAGACAACAGTTTACCTCCAATGAAGATTCACCTATTGTTCACACGGGACTACCTCTGGTAGATGATTGACAGGTTTACAAATCTAGGAAGAAGAAGAAAGGAATGTTTGATCTCAGTAACTCTCAAGATGACTGTATCATTGTTTCTGGCAGAAACCCACATCTCAGTATGTTGTTGGACTCCCTTCCTGGATCTAGGGGAGGGAGAAGTGGTAGATCCACCGACTATAGCAACTATGATTAGGAGTTTTTTTTCTTTTTGATTTATTTTTTAGGGAATACGTTTTTAATCCCTCTGAGTGGGCTCTTTGTACCCACTCACTAAAAACTTTGTATATTCTTATTTTTTATCAATGAATTTTATCTTTTAAAAAATATATATATATAATAAATTAGGAAATGATTTTATCATAATGTATTGATTTTTCTTTAGCGCTTTAAACTAGCCAAAAAAAGTTCAATCGCTTAAAATTTCTATAAATATATATTATTTCCATAATTCATTCAAAATTATATGTAATTTACATATTTCAAATTATATAGTTTCCATATTTATTTGGGAATGATATTTAAAAAATAATGATGATAACAATAATTAAATTAAATAATCACATCTATAAATAAGAATATGCCTATAAGAAAAATAGACTAATGAAAAAGCTTTGTGAAATATATGTGGTTCTCATTTTTTGTCATTAGGAAGAAAATTTCAAGAGTGCATCAAAAAGACTTCAAGCTTCAGAGATATACATAAGTTCTTTTGCATATAATGTATGTATGTATATATAATATTATAATTTTTTATATTTTGGGTACTAGAATTCTAATATGTGGGATTAACTAGACTTGGAAACTAGACAATGGGCCGAATCGTTAAAAAATTTATTGCATGCTTTACAATTATAGACATTTTTATTTCACAAAATTTTCTCATGATATAACTTATTCGAAACATACAGTTTTTTTAAATTACAATTCTAAAATTGAACATTAAAAAATTTTTGAAACACCAATTCACCCTAGCTCCTCTCTTGGCACGTCGTAGTCTCTACCAGCATCATCGCATGCAAAAAGTTGTAAGAACTTGAACTTCAACATTAGTGTTTGTAAGGATATGTTCAACTTAAAAATCCTTTTTTTTTTTCACTTTTTCACAACACAATATTGAAGTTTGTTTTAGTGCTCTCCAAAAGGGGGAAATGTTTTGTTTCAGACCACAAGGATCCGTAAAAATGGTGAAACCAATAGTAGAGAATATACTTAGTGTTAAAAGTTGTCCCAATAACTCTAGCCTTACACATTATATTAATGGTATCAAGATTAGGAATGCCAAGCTCGCCAAGATCCCTATATTTAGTGGCAACATTGCTTGGGACAAGTAGCTCCGAATGGTTGTTTTGGCCATATGAAACCTTACACATTTTCTTCTTCCAAGTGATTTTTTTTCATTTTTTTTCATAATTTTGGGACAATCAATATCTTTATGCTAGAAAGTGTTGATTGTGATGCACAAATAATCCTATGAGAGATCTTTAAATTGCAAGTCCATAACCTCAGTTATATTTGAATCTCCTAATTTCATCAAAAGATAGTTGTTATCTTAAAAATCCTATTACCCGAGCCTACTCATGATATCTATTAGTATGCAACACGCAATTGCAAATCAAACTCCCAAGATCATACAAACGCCCCATGATTTGTCATTGGTAGACTAAGACCACAAGCTCAATCCAGGATGACAAAATCATGTAATACTAATTGGGTTGACCACCCAACTTCATTTATGCTCGATGTCATATATAAGTATAACCCTCGCTAATCTTGAGCACACCAATGCCCTTAAATAATAGTGTTCTCAAGGATTGCACCCAAGCTATAATCGACTATGGGAGCTTCCGCCCACGAGTAATATCCATCCCTAGGTCAAATAAAAACTCCAGATACTTCAGGTAATCTTGAGGAAGAGATTACTCCTCCAGTTAATGATAAATTTTAAAATCCACTTGTTGCTTAGTAATATAATATTTGTGTGCTGATAATTCAGTTTGAAATTCTATAGAGGTCATATAAACAGCTCATTTTTTACACCGTAGCATGGATACACTCATCGGGAAACAGGCTGATGAGGTAGAATATTCTTTTCTTTTTCTTTTACTTCTATATTTTCTTTTTTAATGACTCAAAATCCAAATCTCCAATTTAGAGAAAAGGGGTAATGCCACGGGGCTACAAGGCCTGCGGCCAGTGAGGTAGTATATGCTAAAAGAGGAACCATTAGCAATATAAGGCCAACGGAGCATTTATAAGTTTCTATCGATCATATTTGCAACTAACCCAATGAAAGCATGTTAAGACAAGCGATAAACAACTGTTGCAAATAAAAAGATAAAACAAAACCTGTCTCAACTCCGGAGCTCTATGCCGATCATGATTCATAACATAACTGCGAACAAATAAAAGGAAATCAGGATAGCAATCGATGAACAATTGAAAAGTAGGCAAATCCGAATCAAAAGCTCACCCCACAGCATTGAAGAGGCAGCTATTATCCGAAGGTATTACCCTCCTCACAACAACGCCATCCATCCAACCTGAGAAAAACAATCCATTCTACCTCATCAAGCTGCCAAACCCCTCGGCCAGACTAAGATTCAACACACGAGTGAGCGCGAAATACATTATATCTAACAACAAAATCAGACGAATCCCCTACTAAAGCTCATAAATCAGAGTGAGCAACAATATTATGCATTACCGATAAAAAATTCTCCAATTAACACCGGGAAAATCCAGGCAGAACAGAAACAAACGCAAAACCGAATCTAGTAATAAAAGTTCGAGAACAGACCTTACTCCGAAGCCTCGTAAGACAAATCAAAAGGGAACCCTAGCGCGGTTCTGCAACGCAAAAGCTTTTAGAAGTCTCTGAAGCGGCACCCCTGAATTTCTCCAAGGATAATTTATAAATTACCGAAGCAGTTGCGGCGAAAAATACAGCCAGATGCAGCGGCAGATGGATAGTTGGATGGGAAGGCTTTTCATTTCTTTAATAATATGCTCTTATGAATTAAAGAAAGTTTTGAAACAAGTAGAGCCCAATGATGCGTTTAATTATTAGGTGCGGAGGGCGCATGCAGAGCTGCGTGCGCCCTCCTATCACAGCCCCACATACAGCCGCGATGTGCGGCTGTGATCGGAGAGCGCGCGCAGCTCTGCATGCGCCCTCCGCACCTAATAATTAAACGCATCATTGGGCTCTACTTGTTTCAAAACTTTCTTTAATTCATAAGAGCATATTATTAAAGAAATGAAAAGCCTTCCCATCCAACTATCCATCTGCCGCTGCATCTGGCTGTATTTTTCGCCGCAACTGCTTCGGTAATTTATAAATTATCCTTGGAGAAATTCAGGGGTGCCGCTTCAGAGACTTCTAAAAGCTTTTGCGTTGCAGAACCGCGCTAGGGTTCCCTTTTGATTTGTCTTACGAGGCTTCGGAGTAAGGTCTGTTCTCGAACTTTTATTACTAGATTCGGTTTTGCGTTTGTTTCTGTTCTGCCTGGATTTTCCCGGTGTTAATTGGAGAATTTTTTATCGGTAATGCATAATATTGTTGCTCACTCTGATTTATGAGCTTTAGTAGGGGATTCGTCTGATTTTGTTGTTAGATATAATGTATTTCGCGCTCACTCGTGTGTTGAATCTTAGTCTGGCCGAGGGGTTTGGCAGCTTGATGAGGTAGAATGGATTGTTTTTCTCAGGTTGGATGGATGGCGTTGTTGTGAGGAGGGTAATACCTTCGGATAATAGCTGCCTCTTCAATGCTGTGGGGTGAGCTTTTGATTCGGATTTGCCTACTTTTCAATTGTTCATCGATTGCTATCCTGATTTCCTTTTATTTGTTCGCAGTTATGTTATGAATCATGATCGGCATAGAGCTCCGGAGTTGAGACAGGTTTTGTTTTATCTTTTTATTTGCAACAGTTGTTTATCGCTTGTCTTAACATGCTTTCATTGGGTTAGTTGCAAATATGATCGATAGAAACTTATAAATGCTCCGTTGGCCTTATATTGCTAATGGTTCCTCTTTTAGCATATACTACCTCACTGGCCGCAGGCCTTGTAGCCCCGTGGCATTACCCCTTTTCTCTAAATTGGAGATTTGGATTTTGAGTCATTAAAAAAGAAAATATAGAAGTAAAAGAAAAAGAAAAGAATATTCTACCTCATCAGCCTGTTTCCCGATGAGTGTATCCATGCTACGGTGTAAAAAATGAGCTGTTTATATGACCTCTATAGAATTTCAAACTGAATTATCAGCACACAAATATTATATTACTAAGCAACAAGTGGATTTTAAAATTTATCATTAACTGGAGGAGTAATCTCTTCCTCAAGATTACCTGAAGTATCTGGAGTTTTTATTTGACCTAGGGATGGATATTACTCGTGGGCGGAAGCTCCCATAGTCGATTATAGCTTGGGTGCAATCCTTGAGAACACTATTATTTAAGGGCATTGGTGTGCTCAAGATTAGCGAGGGTTATACTTATATATGACATCGAGCATAAATGAAGTTGGGTGGTCAACCCAATTAGTATTACATGATTTTGTCATCCTGGATTGAGCTTGTGGTCTTAGTCTACCAATGACAAATCATGGGGCGTTTGTATGATCTTGGGAGTTTGATTTGCAATTGCGTGTTGCATACTAATAGATATCATGAGTAGGCTCGGGTAATAGGATTTTTAAGATAACAACTATCTTTTGATGAAATTAGGAGATTCAAATATAAATTCAAGCGAACCTTTTTGGGTTTTGCTAGTTTAAGATGTTTTTTACACGATCATTTGTATTCAACACACTTAGTTTGACCAATGCACGATGTGATTATTTCATAGGTGTAAAGCATGATCACTTTAGTCGTTCAAATTTGGATATCGAGTATACTTCATGAACAAATTCTATAATACACAGGTAGAAATGATTAGAGTGTTGTAGAATTTTCTTTAAGGTTGTTTGTGATCCATATTATGCATTTGATTTAGGGCATTTTTTGGGTTCTATTACTAAGGTTTGAGGTTATTATTTAGTTGGTAGAGGACATTTAAATGTATCATGAGGTGCCTCAAATAAAGACCTTGAGTTTACATAGAGCTGCAGGTTAAAACATAGTTAACCCATAAAAATAACTTGAACACTAGGGTTTATGTTTTTCGTGATATGATATAATGATTATTTCATTAATGAGAGCAATTGGGTCTCATTTCTTATAGGTGAGGATTACATCCTATGAGAAGGTTTGCAGATAGATTGGAAGATTTGTAAGAGATGTAAGTGTTTGATGTATAACCCAATTATCAATTGAGCTAAAAGTGTGGACTTGATATGAGGCGCATTATTCGTTACAATTCCATTTTATGTTTTGTTGAAAATTTTGGTCTTAAATTTTTGCATCTAGGTATGGAAGGCTCTGAGAGCTTGAAATTCATGTATTTGGTACGAACTCGACTTCAATATTATGATTTGTTTTGTATGTATTTTTTATTGGTGTTTATAAAGACTTGTGAGAAATTTAGCATAGTTTAGTGATGTTGCTTCACTTCTTAAAAAGCCAATGAATAGGTCACATGGCCTAACCTCTTATATTATAGCGGGGGTTGTTTGTGAATTGAGTTGCTTAGTTTGTTGATTAGAATTTTATTGATTACCCATGCTTTGTGGGTGACACAATTTTGATTATGATTTTATTAGACTATTTTAATATATCCCATATTAGAAATTTTTTTTTTCCAGGATCTGCCATACAATTAAGTGCACCACATCTAACTTTCATAGCCTTTGATCAATCCACTAAAGATTGAGACTTAGTGTTCTTAATGTGAGAGTCTCACTCTTATTATTTCTCGTGGTACCAATAGGGTAGGTTTAATTTGATGCATTTTGTTTGTTGAATTTGAAAACATGATTGAACTATGAGCAATTGTAATAATGCTCTATTAAGTGGTTTTGACAATCCTTCTTGTGCGCTCAAATTACCCACCCATGATACGAGTTTTGAGATTTATGGACATTTGTAATACTTTATGAAATTTTTTATGCTCGAAGATTTTCAAGGTGATTGAGGTTCATTGAAATCAAATTGAGGTATTGTGCACTTCATTAAACCCTCCAAGAAGCACTTGCTTGGATTTGAAAATCTTTGGGGTTTAAAAGAATCTTCCATGAATTTATGATATCTGGGAAAATTTTGATATTACCAAATTGAGCGCCTTAATAAGGTGATTCAAAGGGTCTATGCTCTTTGCTGGAGCACAATTTCAGTATTTTTTGGATGTTTCAAGGTATTTTTTTGAAGTTTGAGAATTTAGGCAAGTCTTCTTGTATGTGTCACCTTGAAATACATATGCCAAAGGAGTGGGGGTTTAGGCTAACCTAGTGAAACCAAGGATTTCGTGGGATTAGACACTAGTTGAGAATTGTAATGACACCCATTTATCATTGTTTGGAGGATTGTAAAAATTTGAGTAAGGTTTTTAGAATTAGTAGATTTAGTGGTTTTATAAGATTTGATTTAGCTATTATTTTTTCTTAATCTATTTTAAGTATTGAGTCAATTGTCTTAACTTTTTTTTCCTTGATAACTTCTCAGGCTTGATATGTTCTCTCATAGCTTTCTAGTTTTTTTTGTTAGCGTATATTATATTAAACTTGCTGCATTAATGATCCAATTTTATTTATTTATTTCTACGTTTTTAAATTCTTGATTATGCTGCATTTTAATGTTTTCATTTGATTTTTGTTGATTTAGAAAATGCTTACAATAAGATTCCAAGGATATTCTTTGGAAAGTTCTAGAGAAGAAAGATGTTCATATGACTTATTCAAGTAATTAAAGATATGTATATTAGAGCTGTTGCTTGTGTTCGAGCAACATGAGGATTGACCAAATATTTTCCTATTTCAGTTGGATTGCATCAGGGCTCGACTTTTAGCTCGTCTTTTAGCCATATCTTTTTGCTTTAGTTATGGATGTTCTTACTGGAAATTTACAGGAGAATGTATCTTGGTGCGTATGCTTTTTGCTGATGATATCCTTCTTGTGGATAAGACTAGAGAAATAGCTCAGGAAAAACTTGAATTTTGTAGCTCTACATTGGAGTCTAAAGGTTTTTGTTTGAGTAGAACTAAAACTAAATACATAGAATGTAATTGTAGTAGTAGTAGCTCTAGTGACAGAGTTACAACTATGGGCGATAAATTATTAATTATTAAAAGGTGGAAATTATTAAAAGGTGGGAACGCTTTAGATATCTTGAGTCTATTGTTTAAAGTGATGGTGATATAGATGGGGATGCTATTAGTAGAATTCAAGTTAGTTTGTTGAATTGGAGGAATGCTTCAGGTCTATTGTGTGATAAAAAAGTACCACTTGATTGAAAGGAAAGTTCTATAAGATGGTGGTGAAACCTGCAATGCTTTGGTGCAGGATGTTGGCTTTTAAAAAAGAAGCATAAAACTAAGATAAGTGTTGCCAAGATGATAATGCTTAGGTGGATGAGTGGGTTTACACTTAGAGACAAAATGTGAAATGAATATATTCATGATAAGGTTGGTGTAGCTCGGCGGACAAAATTACAAAGAGTCGTCTTAGATGGTTTAGTCACATTAAACGTCGACCTCTGATGATCCGGTTAGGAGACTAGATGTTTTAGATTTGGTTTATGTTAAGAAAGTAAGAGGTAGACCTTCAAAGACTTGGGCATATTGTATAAAAAAAGATCTTATTGTATAAAAAAAATAAAAAAAGATCTTAATTTATTAGAATTCAATGAAAATATGACACTCAATAGGATGCCATGGAGAAAAATGATTCATTCAGCCGACCCCACTTAGTGGAATAAAGGCTTTTTCTTGTTGTTGCTCTGATTTAATGTGTTCATCCTCTTTGATTTGTTTCTGATTTAACATTCTAATTGTTTTAATCTGTTTTGATTTCGTGTGCCATTTTATTTTATTAATATGCACGCGTACATGTTTAAATGTTTCTTTGTTATGATCAATTGGTATGATTTAATCTGTTTAAATTAATTTTGTAAATTCTTCTAATTCATTTTAATGAAACAATCTATCTATCTATCTATCTATCTTATTTGGCTTTGTTAAATTGGTTAGATTATTTGTTATACTATGAACATTATTTGTATTTTATTTTAATTTAACACCGTTCATTTTAAGTCTAGTTTGTTTTTATTCTTTTGATTCAATGTTAGCTTATTAAAACCAATTTTAATTAAGTTCATAGGTCCAATTCAATTTCCTTATTATTACTTTTTGGTTGCGTTGATTTAAATAATATAATTTAGGTTAATATGTTTATTTTTTACTTGTTTTATAAATTTGATTAATCAGTTTCATTGAATTTTAGTTAATAACTTGATAGTAGATATACTAATTAGTTTTTTTAGATTAACCGTTACTTTATTTATAGTTGGTTTCCAAATTGTTGAGTACAACCACCGGATGTCCATTTATTGATGAAAATGAGAATATTGTAGTGGATTTAAAACTATTGATTCAAATTTAGCTTTTAATGAAACAACCCGTAGGATCCTAGATGCACAATGCTTGTATGAAGGCTGTTAAAGGTTCATTAAATGACAGCTGCATTACATCTTTTCTTTCACCAGCTGACACTATATTAGTCTGGAAAAACGACCTATTTTGCAACCATCAATAGAGAAAGAAATAGTGCATTTCAGGCTTTGAGGCTCACTTACTGTTTGTTATTAATTTATTAGCATTTAGATAATAATTTAATTCATTTGATTTAAAAAAAATTTAGCTGTAGTAATGATGGGGGCATGATTTGGAGCTGAACTAGGCCAGTTTGGCAAAAGTTCTTGGACCGGTCTGAACCGGTCCAACAATTTTTATTTAAAATTCCCAGAATACCAATGCAAAACTCTCTCAGAAGAGCTGGGCTTAAATTTTAGGAGCCCACACAAGCCGCGCACTCATTGGACATATGGTCAAGTTATGCTTTTCAGGCTAAACTTAGTATAAGTAGCGAGTAGCACGGAACTCTCTAGCATATAGTTAAACTGCTTTTGCCTTTTCTTGAGGTCAACACTTCGTGTATCATTCTGTCTCAATTTTTTGGTACTCTCCATGATTAATATTTCAACCATTGTTGCTCAGAGGAAAAACCTAATGCAGTGCTTTACTGGAAACGACACTCACAGTACACCTGGTGTTTCATTAGATGCATGTGCTGGGACATTTGTTATCTGTCACTCTTATCCATAAATGTCATGCATCATTTGCATAATGTGCTTTTGATTGGAAAAGGAACAATGAAGAAGATTTATGGGAACATAATAGCAAAAAAAATGAAAGATAAATTCATCTTCTTTTGCTCTTTTATTTTTACATGGCACCTTTCTTTCAAGAATGGGATCTTTGCTTTATACCAGTGCTGCTTCTTGCTCAACACATCGCTATCTACAGACACGTGTTTATCTCATCTGCATTCAACTGCATGTAATATTTCTGTTTCCTCTAAAATTTGTGTTTTCTTACTGAGTTGATAAATTTCATCACAACTAACTGCCATTTGAGTGCATCGATTTGGAGTCCATCCTTCCCTTCCTCCCTCCCTCGCTCCTCTAACTTTACACACACACACACACACACATATATATATATATATATATATATACACACACACGGCAAAGTGGACAGATAACATAAATGGATCTAAAAGACTAGATCCTTTTTTGTTTTCAAGTCTGTCCAAATAGCCCTTTCTTTACGTGTACCTAAACTAGTATGTACGTTTAGGTTATAGCTGCAGCTGTGGCAAGTGATCCTGTAAAGTATAACGAGGCATTTCTTGGAAAATCTAATGCCGATTACTGTGCTTGGATTTTGAATCCTGAGAAATGGGGAGGTCAGTTTTCATTTTTCTTTTCTACTACTGGAAAATTTTCAATTGTCTATGGAATGAATATTACATTTCTATTAGTTTCCTGTGAAATAATTTTCTTCTTATCAATTTTATCATGTGCATGAATGCTTACGACCTTCCATGATGGTATAATGTTTGCTTAGCGTAATGTGTTCAATTATAGGCCTGCAATTGAAATTTGGGCATTTTTGTGGTATTATCTGTCAATATTAGAGTTCATATTTCTCTTTGGAAGAGAGCCATTGATATACTAGATTTTGTTTTTTACTTCCTTAAATTTATGTAATTACAAAAATAGAAGGACTACAATAATTCTTACATTATCCGTGGAGTGCTATTTTAACCTCAAACTAAAGAAAATATTTGATTTAGTTATCCATACTATCAAAATAGGAGCCAAATTAATCTCGTTAGAAGTAATGGAAATTGAAATCAAAGTAAATCGACAGCGTTCAATACTAGGATATTTTATGAATTCATGTCTTCAAATTTTAACAAAATATAATAAATAATTTTTTTAAAGTTTGGGATGATTTATGAGAAATTTATAAATAATAATTGATAAAGTTTATAAATTTACTATGCATTAATTTCATCATATAAATAATATATCTTCGTCGTTAATGATGTGTCAAGAAAGGAATACTACTTTGAAAGTACTCACATTTAGAAAACTCGGAATACAATTTATGCTCTTTCAACAAACACAAAATAATCTGTAAATGACATGATTATCATTATTTTGGGAATAAATCAATATATCATTAGTAAACACTCTTATATATTGATCAAAATATTGTTGGAGCATAGCGAATTCTGAAGGCGTACCAAAAATTTATAATGCCTATACCGAGTATTAAATTCGTTCTTTTCAATGCTTTATTCTTTACCCTTGATGATAACCAAGTCCTAAATTTTTTAGAAAAACTAAAGTTCATGCCGATTGATCAAACAAATAGTCAATTTTTTAACAGGATATTGTTCTTAAAATTAAAATGTTTTTAAAATTAAAATTGTTTAGCTCACTATAGTCTATACATAGTGTCATAGTATCATCTTTTTGGACAAAAAAATAGGTGCCCTCCAAGGACATGTCCTTAATTTAATGAATCCTTTCTTAGTTATCTTTGATGATTTATTCTTTAATTTTTGTAGCTTCTTAGTAGTCATTCTATATGGTCTTTTAATAATCGGTGCAATTTTAGGCTGAATCATTATTCCAAGCTCAGCCTTCCTTTTTAAAAGCAAACTAGAAAGTTTTCTTAAGAAAAATATCCATGCAGTCATTCACTACAAGGATGGCACATGTATCACTATCTACCTATGATAATTTCTAATTTGCCCAAGAATATGAATTCACTAGCTTTAGTCCATTTGTTCACCTTCATAGAGGTAATGAGAGATGAAATCGCCCGTCTTATTAGAAATAGGTGCTTTATCATTTGGCGTATTAAATCCGGCTCTCCTATTCTAACACTTGATGATAGCATTGCATTCAGCCAGCTAATCCCTTTATAAAATCACATGAAACTTAGTGATGGAAAAATTAATTTAGACCTGAATGTTTCACCCTCTATTAGATATCAACAGAGCTTAAAGTACTAGCAAATATGGCATTACAAGCTAGTAATATGATTCACAAACCAGTAGTAAGGATAGGTTCTAAATGCAACCTACTAACGAATAGCTAAGACAAGAAGAAATGGGAAGCTTCAGAATCAAAACAATGATATCTAAAATGCTAATTACACCTGTCACAATGTTTGAAGATTCCTTAACTTCCTTCGGTATAAGAAAAAACACTCATGCCGATATTGCTCTCATGATAGTCCCAAATTATTCTCCTTTCTGCTTCAAAGTTGATTTTTTCTAAGTGGGCTATCCATTCCAAATTTTCTCAATCCTTTGAACTCCTCACCGCGCTGTCACTTTGGACATTGTTAGGCAGCTCTTTATCTTGACTTGCTCCCCACTAATAATAGTTTTCAGGAATTGTCAAGCATTTTCCTGGATGAGGCTTCAAGATGTAGCACATTGTCCTTCTTGCTATTATGATTGATGCCCTAAAGTAAACTTCTATTTTTTTTTGCTTTGATGATCTTTTCTACTGACTATTTTCCTCTTATTATTTATTTTCTTATTTTTCCTGCCCATGGCAGTATTATGCTCTTGGAGTTTTGCACGCTTCACTAACTAAATAACATCCTTGATGCTTGGTAGGATCAATGGCTTGCACAACTTATCCTTAACCCCTCTTAGAATTTTATAATGTATCTCACTTAGTGTATCGATTAGCTAGGGAGCATGTTTGTATTATTATGTAGCCAATCTCTAAGCATTTGATTGAACTCATCCCTAGCATTTCTTTAGGTCTTCCCTCAAGCCTCTCCGCCAGCATTTTCTCTCCTTCTAGTACAAAGGTATCCGTGATAACCTGCCAATCAGTAGAACACTTCATGAGTTCATTATTTTCTCATTCATGTTTAATCTTTTTTTAATAGCTTTAGCATCAACTTTTCCCTTAAACATAAGCGGCTTCAAGCTCTGAAACAACTTGAATTATTTATTAATCTTTACTCTATCGCTGATACTAGCTCTGGCGTTAGGTAGTAAAATTAGTGTTATTGGTATAGGAAGTTTTGCTGGCTCAGCTATAAATTGCATTTTTTCCCATCATCCATACCTTATTTTCATCATTTACATTTGCATCATTTTGCCTGATATCATTACTACAGGATATGGATCAAGTGGTGCATTTCTGCACTAAGAGTAGTGCTTTCAAGAGGTCCACCTATCTTTTGTAACTCGGTTGTTATATTTGGTTTAGCTAATTGGCCATTTGTTTCTTCCAGTACTCTTTAAATCATATTTTCTGCAAATTATCATTGTTATTTAATGAAATTGTTATATTTCTATTAATTATTAATTTATTATATATTTTATAAACATAAAATACAGAGTTTGTCGCACCATTCATCCATGAAGATTACATTTACCTATGCTCTATAGTAATCATATCATATCCAATTTTCTTCTTTGACTCCAAGTCCATTCGAACTTATGTATTTAATCATCATAATTTAACTGCTCTTATCTCACTTTCTATCATCTCCTTTTGAATATCTCTATATCGTACAAAATTCATAATAGTAACAAATGCAAACCAGTTGACTTAATTTTTCACCAACATCTATTTTATAATTGCATTTATCAAAACAAAGTGACAAATTCGATCATCTGAGTGATCCAAATATATTATACAACATGACTTCTTAAATCATAGGGATCTAATGATTAACACAAATCAAATGTGCTGAAGCATTCCAAGATATTTCATTAATTCTACTTTGAAGCTTTTAACAAATATCAAAAATTCAGTTATAGAATATCAAACTTTCATCATAAACATATTTTAAGGAGCTTTATATCTTACACAGAAGTTATGCATCAAAACTTAAACTAATTTATTTAAAATTTGATTCTTACTCCATATCAACCTTATCATTCCCTCTATCTAAAGTAACAGCCAAAGTAATATTTAATGAGCTTAAAACTTAGCAACATGAATAATTCTAAAACATAATTCAAATATTCAAGAAATAAAACCATTTTAGTATACTAAATATGAGATAAAAATAAAATATAGACTGGACTAGTGCATTACCTGTTTCTTATAAATTGGCCATTCCTGAATAATAAGTAACATAATAATAAATGAGATAATATTATAGAAAAAAAAAATTTAAGAAGAGATGCTTAATATCAATCATAAGAGATAGCACACTATGTTAGTCATGTTTATAGGTGTCAATATTAGGAATTAGTTTTTCCATATTATCTATTTGTTTATTTAATTTATTTCTTATCTGTATTTTTTTTTTTATAAGTCTTAGAGTATGCCATATATGTCTGTATTAGTTTCATTGGCCATAATAAAATAGTATACTATGTCTTATCCACACCACATATCATAAGATTGGAAACCAAACCCAAAGGCCACATATTGTCTTTATAAGGGCTCATCTTTGTCTGTAATACTCATACAATTTATTATAAAAATATCGACTTGAGAACTCTTTTGCCCTTATATAGGCTCATTTTTAACGCTTTATCAATACATTTTATTATAAATATATCATTTTGAGAACTCTTTTGTCTCCATGTGAGTTCATCATTGTCGCCATATATAATTTTTCATAAATGTATCAACTTAATGACCCTTTTATCGTAAAATGGGCTCACTTTTTGTCGTCCTATCAGTACAGGTTGTCTTAAGGATATCATTTGCAAACCTATCCATAAATATGCTCTTTTTTAAGCCCATTTTATTTTCATCATACAAAATTTTAGTGTATGTGTGTGTAGCATTCGTTTTGATTTGGCTATTCATCGTTTCATCAATATGCGGATAACAAGTGTCAACTTTCCTATTTCTTAAAAAACATTTATTTAATTAACTATTAAGATAGTCATAATTCATTAAATGTGCTTTTCATCCCTTTATCTCCACCCACCGATCTCTATGTTTCTCCTATTGGCACATCACCTGCTTCTCATTTCATTCTCTCTAATTTTTGGAGAAACTTTTTGTCAAGCTTAAATGGTTAAACTTCCCTGAGACCGGAATGAAAATCCCTTCAAATTCTTTCAGACTTGATCCTCGACATTTTTTTTCTTTTCTCCTTTGTTTTGTATTCTTATTCATTAATGAATAATGTTTTCCCACATTTATAAATAATGCATGCAACTGTAATACATTAGTTTGTTGTTTATATATTTTTTATTATAATTTTTTTTTTGTTCGTGGATGCGTGCCCTATTGTCACGACCCGACTCAGTACTTACCATTAACTAAGTCGGGTACCACGGTCGGACGGTATTAACTTCTAACTATTCAAATAATGTTTTAGCAACTTTTCATATATAAAAGAGACAGATCCACAAAATGCAATAAATTTAAATCATCCAACAACATTCATAAACAACATTTTAATACAGAACTGAACAATAAATCAAAAACCGAAAGAAATGGTAAAGAAAACTATTATCAAGAAAATACCTAGCAACAGTGGTTCTTTTCTGATTGACTAGTTCTCTCCTATCAGACGTATCAATCTATAACTTTTCTTCTTCTAAAAGAAAACATTAATTGCAACTGCAAGTACAATTTAGTGAGCAATTATAATGTAATATGCATTAAATTTATGCGCTATGCTATGCATGAATAACTAACATAAAATGCAGTTAATTTCATTAAAATCTTAAATTTATCACTTCACTTTCAACTTTAAGTATTTACCGTTTTTAAATTCTTTAATAGTCATCATAGGATAGCCGTGAAGTTATCCCCAAAATATGTCCGAAAGTACCCTCAAAATGTTTCTGAACACCCTAAAAAAATATATCTGAATGTACCCTCAAATTGCACCAGAAAGCGTACTTTTATCATTTTTTTTAACGTGTACGAGTACATTACATCCCCTGCCAGTACCATCTCGGAGTAATCCTGTACTACTTAATCATTTAAATTTCATTTCATCATATTTTTTTAGACATTAAGCATTCCTTTTCCATTTCCCCATTCATTTCTTTTCATTCTTAAGCTACAACGTACTTACAAACATAAAATAATTATCTAAAGTATTAAAGAAATAAAATAAGAGGGGAAAAGGAAGAAGAATGCTTAATGTTTGCAAAAGGAAGAAAAATGCATATACTTTCTTTATTTTTTTTTTTATATGTTTGCAAACATAAAATAATTACTCACCTTGACTTAGAAGACTTCTAAAGAAGTTTATTACTTCTCTCACTTCCTAGCACCTAAACCACTAAAATCTGCATATACTTTTAAGAACTTCATTTTAATGGAAAGACTTAAATGTAGCTAGCTTATTTAAAGACGTAAGAATAATTAAAAACTCGAACCTGTATTGATCTTAAAGTTCTTAGTCTTTCTCAAAATTTGAGAATTTATCAGTCTTCTACATCCTTTTGATTACATAAAAAATTTAATAACATTAATTTAAATAATTATACTATTTGATCTAATAACAATATATCATTAATATATTTCTTATAAGTTGCTCGGATCGATCCTCCTTCTAACTCCCACGCTCCTCCAACTTCTCATTCGAATCTGAAATCACTATATTTAGACCCTGATTAAATTTTTATCTTGCATTTATACACTCATACACAAATAAAATTTATATATATATAATAACAGATTCATTAACTTATAAAAAAATATCAAACATATCTTATATAACTAGTCACTGCCCTAGCTCACGCCCGAAGCTTTCCCCTTCCTACTTTCCTCGGCTCGATCGTGTGAACTCCTTCGGTCCCGTCTCACCCCAGCACAGCGCAGGCGTAACCCCTTCCCTCCTATGCACACGACAAAGCAAGGATCGACTCACCGACTTCGACTCCCCTTCTCTTCTTCTTCCTGTATGCGAACAAAGCCGCAAGAAGTTTGGCTCGTCTTTCTCTTCACCTTCAGTCTTGACTCAAAGAAAACTCCCCTTCCTCTGCTATGCGAGCATAGTGCCAAAGGTCATCTCGTCTCATTCTCCTTCGCAAGGCTCAACCCTAATAGTGACACGAAAGGTTTGCTACTTCCTTGAGCTACTTCGACTTCTCTTGCGAAGGCGACACGTCTTCGCTTGTGGCTCGTTCCAAGTAGGTCTTTGTTGTCACCTCTTCCTTCACCTTCTTCCTCCTTTTTGGCTAGGGCACAAAGTCGTACAGTAATCACAACTTCTCGCTTCTTCCTTTTCCTATGTGCTTCCTTTACTCTTCCTCGCTCGTTATGCATTGATTTGTTTGAATGAGGGAAATGAGAGATTTGTTATAACTGAAGGGATGAGTCTCCTCAGACCGTCATAATCTTCTTATTCTTATTCTTATTATTATTATTATTTTGTTATTACAATCTCCTTTCCTTATAAAATATTATCCTCAAAATTTGAAAAGAATTAAAATAAAACAACATACGTCAACCAAAAAGATGTGGATATCTTTCTTGCATTTCAGAGACCTTTTCTCAAGTAGTATCATTCTCCGACCCGTGCTTCCATAAAATCTTCACAAAAGAGATCTATCTGTTCCGCAACTTCTTCACATTATACTCCTGAATCTTTTCAGGCTCTTTGACATAAGTCAGGTAATGCTGAATATCAACTAAATCTACTATCACCCTATTAGCTTCATTTGCAATATACTTCCTTAGTGAAGAAATATGGAAAACACGATGCACTCCATGCATATGTGTCGCTAAAGCCAATTTGTAAGCCACTGTACCAATTTTCTCCACAATCTCAAATGGATCGACAAATCTTGGGCTCAATTTTCCTTCCCAAAACGTTGCACACCATTCAATGGACTGACTTTGATAAATACAAACTCTCAACTTCAAACTCAACAGATCTGTGTTTGGCGTCATAATATTTTATCTGTCTATCCTGTACTGTCTTCAGTATATCTCTGATCAGTCTAATCTTCTCAGTAGCATCATCAACCAAATTAGCTCAAAAGATCTTTCTTTCATGTGTTTCAGCCCAACATAGAGGTGTCCTGTACTTCCTTCCATACAAGACTTCATATAGAGCCATCCCAATACTAGAGTGGTAACTGTTATTATATGCAAACTCTACTAAAGGTATATGTGATTCCCAACCTCCCTCAAAGTTATGGACACATAACCTTAGTAGATCTTCCAAAGTCCGGATACTCTTCTCCAACCGACAATCTGTTTGAGGTGAAATGTTGTACTGAAAGTCAATCGAGTACCTAAAGCTTCCTGAAATTTCTTCCATTATTTGGAAGTAAACTTGCCATATCTGTCAGACACAATAGATTTTGACACTCCATGCAAACTTAGAATTTGATCCACATATAATTTGACTAGCTTCTCAATTGGATCTTTTTGTCTAATAGGTAAGAAATGGGCAGACTTAGTTAGTCGATCGATAATTACTCATATGGCATCACAATCCTGACAAGATCTAGACAAACCAATCACAAAATTCATCACAATCTTCTGATATTTACACTTTGGAATCGACAAAGGCTGTAACTGATATCTAGGACACTAATGCTCTTCCTTCACTAGCTGACATGATGGACACATTAGCACAGATGCTTCCACACTTCTCTTCAATTCTGGTCACCAAAATGCTTCTTGAGATCTTGTTACATGTTATTGCTTCTTGGGTGAATAGTATATCCGGATAGATGTGCTTCCTCCAAATTTTTTCCCCTCGGATCATCAACATCCGAAACATAAACCTTGCCTTTATACCTCAGTAGACCATCATGATCTATCACATATCTATCCAAATTGCCTGCCTGAATCTGCTTCAGAACTTTCTAAATATTGCCATCTATAGCTAAAGAATCTCCAATTTTGCCCTTTTGAATTGGTTGCACCGCCAACTGATATAATTGAGTCATAATATCATCACCATAATCAACTATAATCAGCATTAACCGCTTCCATACGTTGCCTGTATGGAATAATTTTTCCCTTAGCAGAGCGCAGGCGCAACCCCCTTCCTTTCTATGCACCTGACGAAGCAAGGATTGACTCATTGACTTCAACTCCCCTTCTCTTCTTTTTATATGCGAACAAAGCCTCAAGAAGTTCGATTTGTTTTCCTCTTTACCTTCGGTCTTGACTCAAAGCATACTCCCCTTCCTCTGCTATGCGAGCACAGTGCCAAACGTCATCTCCTCTCTTCTCTTTCGGAAGGCTCAACAACCCTAATAGTGGCACTCGATGTTTGCTGCTTCCTTGCGCTACTTCGGCTTCTCTCGTGACGACAACACACCTTCAGTTGCTGCTCGTTCCAAGTAGTTCTTTGACGTCGCCTCCTCCTATGTGGCTTCCTTTACTCTTCCTCGTTCGTTATGCATTCATTTGTTCGAATGAGGGATAAGAAAGATTTGTTATAATTGAATGGATGCATTTCCTCAGACCGTCAGGATCTTACTATTATTATTATTATTATTCTGTTATTGCACCTATTGTCCTTTTGCCATCGGTAGTTCTTCCTGTTGTATTTCAAGACCCCTTTATTTTTGTATCATAATATACCTTAAAAGGTTCAAGTTTTATGTAACTAAAATTAAGTAAAAATAAACTCTATTGGAATCAGCCTTGAGTTTAAAACTTCATTTTTAATTTTGAAGTTCTTCAAGAACAATACCATTCTGTTTCTTTCATGGTTCTTCCACCTTGAACTTTTCGAGCTCTGATTAAAATTTCTTTTTGAATTTTTTGGTTGTATCGCTGATACACTGAAAATATATGTATTTTTAGACCCATATTTTAGACCTATTTTTGGTGATATTGCACTTTAATGGAAAGTATTTTGATGTTTTCTTGCAGGTTGTTGATTTTTAGGGCTTAAAACAAAAATGAAGCAAAAAAGATTAAATTTGGATTCAAAATGACGTTTTTGAGGAATTACTCAGCGCCGACAACGCCAAGGTCAGCGCCGACGACGCAAATCAACCGAAAGCTGGAGGATTTTTACTCAGCGTCGACGACACTAAAGGCGGTTACCCCGTTTCTAGAAGGTTTGATGTATTTGGACCATTTTTGGAGAGTTTTTGGAGACACCTCTTGGAGAACCTTTTTTGGAGAGTTTTTGGAGACACCTCTTGGAGAACCGACCTTGGGCTTTATTTGGGGCCAAATTTCATCAGAAAAGGGGCTCCTCTATGTTCATTTTTCGTTCTACAACATTCCACCACGCTACATTTCCATAATCCATCTTCATTCCACACCACATATTGGAGTCAATTAGTAATTTTGCTTTCATAGTTTAGAGTTTTTTTAATGAGATTTAGTGTGAAAATTTCTGTAAAAGTGTTTGAGAAGGAGAAAAGTGAGAATTCTTCTTCTTGCGTTTCTAAGAAAATGCTACAAAAGATTTGCTTTGAGAAAGAGTTTCAGATAGGTTTGTTTGTTCATTTAATGTTGTATGAACTTTCTTTTATTTATGAAATTTGTGTTTTATCGTATATTTCTCATGAAGTCTTAGTTTCCTCTATCTTTCCCTCTACTTTGAGATCCGGAGAAATGAAGAAATAGTATGAATTTGTCATAATTAAAATATAAAATAAATTGTGATGATTTTTCAACTTCGAACTTAATTTACTTTTCATTTTGGTCAATTGATTTGTTAAAATATGTTGTGAAACATATGATCCAGAAAATTGAGTATGCGTTCTACGACAGAGTACGTTGAGTATGCGTTCTACGACAGAGTGAGGATCACATTTGATTTCATGAAGGAGAAATTCGTTCATGAAATTAAGTGCAAATAAATAGAGAAATATTTTTTGTTGTGTGCAGAATTAGAGAATCTTTAGGATGACAGACTAAAATCCCCAATTTGGTCTTAGTGTTTAAAAACTAAAGCGAGAGTTAACCTTCAGATGAAGGGAAGCGGAAGCTCTGGAGTGGGAGCCGGTATCCTCCTAGCCTAACCACAGATTTAGGGACTAAACCTAAGATTAACCAATGATTTTCTATGCACTGTATCAGAGTAGAGAATTAAAATTGTTTATATTTGGCACAATACATATTATAAACATTTATCTCATCTCATTTCACCAGAATTTCATTGTAGTGGGAAGGATGTTTTTTCACATAAGAAACCTTCATTACATAAACATAGTTAGTAGATTAGTAGTTATTATTAAAAATTTGCATTTCAGTTTTGCTAATAGTTAAGTAATTTAGTTTGGTTAATATCTCAACATTCGAAATTAGTGACAGTGATTTCGTTTGATTTTCAGTAAATTTCATGATAAAATTTATTATTGCTAACTTACACCTTCCCCGTGGGATCGATATTTGGGAATTAAATAGAAAGTTCATTATTACTTGATAACGATACATATACTTGCGTAGAATCCCATTATTAATTATCTATAATTATATATATTTTACACAACTTATTTTTCATACAATGATCAAGTTTTTGGCGCTGCAGTGGTGTCAACTTCATAAATTCTTACATTAAAAAAATCGGGATCAATCACCAGCTCAAACGCCGCCGAAACTTTCTTTTCTTTGTTTCATTGTCCCTTTGCAGTCATTTTTTATTTTGGGGCATTTATGTACAGACCACCCAATTTTTATGTATTTACATATTTAATGCCCAAACTTCACTTTTTACAATACTACAGCCCAAATCTTTCATATCACATAAAAAATACCACCATTTAAACTTTTAAAAAAAGTGAATACACATTTTTATTAAGGTGTTATGTATGTAAGAATTGAAGTTTAGTTGTTAGATATGCAAATACATAGGAATTGAATGGTATGTATGTAAATCTTAATTTATTTTTCCCCAATTGATTCCATCCTGTTAATCAATCGACACTTAGTTACAAATGCTTTTAAATGTTTAATCTGACAAATGAATTGATTCAACTATGGTTGCTTTGAAAGGTGCAATCGAGCTTTCAATATTATCGGAATATTTCGGACGTGAAATTGCGGCATACGATATTCAAACCACTCGCTGTGATTTGTATGGTCAGGTTAGTGTAATTCAGAATTTGATAATTACATTTTTAACTTATTGGATAGCAAAGTGAATCATGGTATCTATTGAATGATGGAACAGTCAAAAAGGTATGGTGAAAGAGTGATGCTGCTTTATGATGGTCTGCACTATGATGCATTAGCTGTAAGTTTTCCTCTGTTGACTCATTGATATTGTTGTTCAAAATGTATATATTCTTAGGGGCAGTTACATACACACAATTCTTATGTATTTTCATATCTAACACTGAAACTTTCTCATTTACATCCATTGCACTCAAATCCTTAACGTCACATAAAAATATCACCATTCTTAACTTTTTAAAAGTGAACTTCATCTTTTTTTCATGCGTAGCCATATGAAACTAAAGTGTTATAAGTGTAAATATTAAACTTTTGCTGTTAGATATGTAAATACATAAGAATTGTGTGGTATGTAAATTTCCCATATGTGTATTATATATTTATGCATCAATCAGATGTCTCCTTCTGCCAATGCCCCGGAAGACTTTGATCAGACAATTTTTACTGTATATTCGGACCGTACCGTTGGGCCTGTGGAAGGCCTTGTTCTCAGTCTGGTGACGGATGCTCACAGGTAAGAATAAGACTTTGATTTCTTTGATGGGTAATTGGCATTTTTTTCACAGCTGTTTATTTTTGGAGTGTGCTTTGTTTGTTATGGAAAGTCATAAATCTGAATCTTGTATATTAGGAAGAATTTATATTAAAAAACTTGATATTAGACAACCTTGAAGTGTGTATAAAAATATAATATATGTTTTCATATGTGAATAAGAAAGAAGGAAGTATATTCTGTTACATGGTTTCAGAGCTTTGTTGAATTGTTTGTTTTTTGCCCTCGTATGCGTTCCACGACGTCTTTGTCTCCTTTCTGCTTTGTCAACAGCTTTGTTTGCATTCTGTGAAGTGAAGATCAGAGAATAAAACTGGATCTCTACGTCGTTTTGTAGTTTCAGCTCAAGTTATGTCAAAAGTGGATGGATACTTATTATATAAGGATGTTCGTTGGAATGACAATGATTACATGATTGACTTACTGGGAGCGGAGCTTGCAACATATTCACTACAATTAATGGGGCGATCTGATTACTATGAGATAGAAACTTCGACAAATGAGATCGAAGCTCCCTCAATTCCGGGAGATTGATACTGGAGCATCCGGAAAACCCCTCATTTCAGCAACATTCCTACAGTGCTGCAAATTACTACAGGACCGTGTATAGCGATCTACTATAGTCCTACGACCTGGCGGGCTTTCATTTTCTTGCATGGACTGAACCGGTCCAAGTTTTTTTGCTATTATGGAGTCGTTCGGCCCTCTTGAGGCACTTTTCACTATTCTTTTATTATATATTTGCTTTTCTGATGTTCTAGATTTAGTTTTTATGTCTTTTGTATCAGGACAGCCGCCGACATCTCTTCTTCCCTTCGAGGGCTGTATCCTAGGGTTATAGGTGGTTCTTCGACTGTAACTTGGTTTCCAGGTGGTGATTATCTTCCCTACTCTTCCCGCATCCCTCTCGCTTCACTACCGTGCCTTCCTCCTGACTGCAGCCACCCTGACAGCCTGTTACTATTTTTCTTGCAGTTGCTCATCGTCCAGTCATCCTCCTCACTGCCACAATCCCAGAACAATTCTCTTTTTGTTGTCCCGCGGTTCAACATCTTCACCGCCGTTGCCGCCATCATTGCCGCTCGCTGCTGCCACTCGGAAATAGCTGTTCCTGGCTATTTTCTGTTGCTCCAGCCGCCTGACCAACTGTTTCTTGCTGCCAATACTGCAACGCCTCCTCTTTGCTATTTTCTTGTTGCCCAAACAACAAACTGTCATTGTTTGGACTATCGTCCCTTGCTGCCCTGTTGTTTCAGCCATCCATAATCACCGCGCTAAGCCCCCTTATCATCACCACCATCATCCATAATCCACCCTAATATGAGTTTACGTGTCGTGTGTTGTAATTTTCCTTTCAAACGTGTTTGATTGTAACCGTCTTTTTGTTTCTAATAATAATTTTTATTTTTCTTATTGTGGTTTGGGTAAACTCCAGTATCAGTGTGATTATGGTGTCATATGCTCTTGAATATTGCTCAACCATGATTCAGCCACAAATTTTGCATGAACCAATTTATCTCCAACCATATCATCAATTTTAATACTAATTAGTGATTGTGGATCAATAGGAAATTTAAGTTGAGTTTGATATATTAGTATTCAAACTCATCTCCAGCTGAAAAAAAAAAGAGTTAAGTGATAACCAATTGCTAATATTTCTACACCATTATTTTTTCAACCATCAAATGCGAAAACGAAATCCAATACTCTCACCCACCTAACACCAGTAAAATGGTTAATAATATTTTGGGGCATTTACATACATACCGCCCAAATCGTATGTATTTACATATCTAACACTTTACTTTTGACAGTTATACCATCTAGAGTTTATCTCAGCTAACCAAAATTGCTGCATTTCAGAAAGAGAAAATTCACTGATACTGCAAACTTCACCTTGCGCTGTGGAGTGTGCCAAATTGGCGTTATTGGTCAAAAGGTCCACTGCTCTCCCTCTCCCTCTCCCTCTCCCTCTCCCTCTCAATTCTTTGAAGATATGTATTTCGTAAATATCATTGAAATGCAGGAGGCTGTTGAGCATGCACAAGCTACAGGGCATGTGAACTTTCAGGAGTACAGGTAGATCACCGTAGCAAACTTCTTTTTGTTGAATTCTCTTTATCTAATTGAAATAAAATGATAATTAGGCCCAAATATGCAACAGTTTACACCGATGTTTGGTCAGATTGTTTATGATTCTTTTTTCAGTTGCTTTGCTGTAAAATATAATTTTAAAAAATAATCATAATAAACAGAAACATTTGTATTAGATATTCTTTTTCCAATTATTTTCCTTAGTCTTGGAGATATATCTCAACAGCATTTCTGTTTTGGTGGTTCTGTAGCTTGAGAAAAAGGGTAATTTTTTTTTGTTTGGGGAATCCGTTATTCTGTTCAGGGATGCATTTTAATATTTTTAGGTAAGCTTGATTAAGGTATTAAATATCTAGATGCAAAACTTTAGTAATATGCTATCATCCCCAAACTTACCTAAGGTCATGAAATGTTTTAAAAAATTGTTCATGTGTTCATAGAAGTCATAAACAATATATACTTGCAAATAAAAAGACAAAATTTGGTATTGATTCAACGTTGAAGCTTTGTTTGTTTTGACGGAGCGATTATTGCATGCGGAGAGCGCAGCTGCGTGCGCTGTCTGATCATAGCCGCGCATCGCGGTTATATGACAGTGGGTCCTCTCGGATCACGGCCGTGTATCGTGGCTGTATGATAGTGGGTCCCTCCGCACGCAATAATTAGACGTTTTGAAGGGATTCAAGGGAATAGAATGCAAAGAAAACATTTATTTCATTGTTTTAATGAAATGAAAAAAGTTTGACGGTATACGCACACAAACGTATGAATTCAATGTAAGGTTCAAATAAAAATTAGACAATGTTTGAATATGATTCAAATAAGTTACAATACACTAGAATTGGAGTTTGATATAATAGAGTACAGTCATAACTATACAAAAATAATTTTAGGATTGAACCAATCGACTAAAATGATTATAAGAATTAGCACAACATATTATAAATTTGATATATCAGTCTTTTAATGGCAGCAACAATTCACTCTCCTCTTGGGGTGGGATGATTATCCCGCATATTAAACACGAGAGTATTGCTCATTATCCACTTAATCATCCTCAACAATGGTGAATTAGAGTAAATTCAAATATGATTTGAACAATGTTTCAATAAGTTTGAGTATGATTTGAACAAAATTTGAATAATGTTCAAAACAATCGTACGATGTCAAGATGTTTAGGTTTGAGAGCCGGCTGCACCGATAAGATTTGAACAACATTCAAACCTTCTATTTTAAGAAACAAATATGAGGCGTGAAATCATGACATCACATATGGATTTCGTTGTATTTTGGTTATGCTGATTGTATCGGTACAATAAATACAATTAAAATATAATGAAATTCGCATGTACTTACTCCACACCTAATAATTGCTCTTATTTTAAATTCTAACATTTTTCATTTTTTGAACTTAATTAGTATATAAAATGCATCATTTTATCTTTTATAGTCTATAATTGTCAATAATAAATGCCTTGTTGTTGACCAATTATACAAGCTTGGAGATTGTTCTAAAGGAAGTATTTTTATGGGAAGGAAGGGGCATTCAGGCAACTCCTTTATTATACAGGTCATTTAATATGAAGTTTTAAATAGAAAATACATTTCTAATATTTTTAGATAAATTTAATCTTCTATTAATTACACTAAATTCAAGCATCCAATATGAAATAGTGAAATAAATTATAATTTGTAATGAGAGAGTTAGGGGTGCAAATGAGTCAAGTTGAGCAAATCTAGTGCTTATTCTTATTTGGCTCATTCGATTTTCTTTTTCTTTCTTTTTTTTTTTTTGTTGTACAAATATACTCGCAATTGAAATAGCTCGTTAATATGATTGTGTTTAGTTCAATTCATTTTTGTTTATTCTTTTTAGGCCGTATTTGAATCAAATTTAGCTCTAATGATTTAAAAATAAAAGTTATCTTTTAAACAACATAAAATATTATAATAAAAGTTATTTTTAATTATTTAGTTAAATCTTATCAAAATGTCTTGAGCACATTAAAACATAAGTTTATTCATGTTAAGTAGGGCTGTCAAAACGGCTCGTTGTTCGTGAACAGCTCGTGTTCGGCTCGTTAATTTCATTCCATAAGTTAACGAGCCGAACACGAACTAAGATGTGTTTGTTCGTGTTCGGCTCGTTTTGGCTCGAAATACTACTCATCAAGTTTATATATACATTGAGTAGTATTTTAAAAAATCTAATTAACTACAAGGCTACAAAGATTTATAATCAATTAAAATATTGATTAAGAAAATAGAATAAAAATTATTAA
>NW_018165782.1:565903-596345 GCF_001263595.1 Phalaenopsis equestris | reverse complement strand
TAAGCAAACGAGCCGAACACAAACACATTTTTTTAGCTTGAAAATGTTAGGCTCACTTATATTCCCAGCTTAAGATATTATTTATGTCCGGATCGCTTATTTATCAAATGAATAAAATATGAGCTACTTAATGAGTCAAACTCGAAGTTTTTTTAAGCCTGAAAAATAGTCACGCGTTAAGATATTTGACCGAGACTTCAGAAATAGAAAATAGACTAGAAATTCTAGACTAATAAATCGTCATCACATTTGCATCAACTAATTAAATATTTTCTTGACAAAATTATAATCACCTCCTCTTAATCAAAGTCAATTACGTGTATGACAACATCTAAATTACAAAAATAAAGGCCTTCAATTCATGAAATTAGTGTAAATTACAATTAATCAATCATTCAATGAAGAAGTTTCATCTAACACTGCCTCTAAGTCCTTGGCTTATTATACATCGGAAGTGACCGGTCTTCGGTTCACAGCCGGTCCAACTCTTTAACGCTTTAAAATTATTTTTGATGTTTGGTATTTCAAAACTTAAATTATAAATTTGAATAATAAATTTTCTATTTAAAATTAAAAAAAAATTAAGATATTTATAGTTATTTTAAATACAAAATATTAATTTTTGGAAGTTACTATGTTTTAATTTAAGGGAAAAAAATTTTTTGAGATTGCATGACATTATTTGCCTGTGAGGAATGCAAGAGTAACATGCTTGGGTTGGCTGAGCTAGGTTTAGGGTTGCCTTGAACCCTCAAATATGAATCCGAGCTTTTTCTACGAGTCATCGGGCTAATCTAACCTTAATATATTATAAAAAAAATTCATTTTATTAAGCAAGAAATAAGATGCATCATTTCGATTAGAAACAATCGAATTATTGCAGCTATGTAGATTCGATTTCAACGGGTTTATGGTTGAATCGAACATGATGATGAGGTAAGCCCAACATCATCTAAAGTGGTCCAATCCGAATTAAAATAAGCTCAGTTCAAGCACTTAAAATATAGTTTGAAATGTTAGGATATTAATTAAACGGTCAAACAATCTATGAAATTAACTTGCATATTTGTAGTCAAAGCAAGCGGCATGATGAGGGTAATCCAACTACCTTAGTTTCATTTAATTTTTTGTCCATTAAGTTAGTTCAATGCTAAATAAGCTGGTTATGATCAAATAGAGTACATGAGTTGTTCAATGGAATTATATCAAAATTTAATTAAAATAATCAAAATACTACTCTAGAAAATTATAAATGTACTCCTTCATTTTCTACATAAAAGGCACTAGAACTTGAAACAGAATTGTGCTTGAAAATTAGAAGAAACTTTATAGCTCTTGTCGACGACCACCACCATCAATTCATCAATATCATCCATCTAATGTTGTTTGAAATTCATTTAATTTTAAGGTCATCAAGGGCCCGTTTGGGGCAGTTTATTTAGTGCGGTGGCATTTTGAAAACACACCTGACCTATTTGGGTAAAGTGCATTTTGGCAGCTTGTGCATTTTCAAAAAACTGAAAATAGCATTTTCACATCGCACCAATCTAATCGCGATGACGGTTTTCTGGCTATTGTCTGGCTTTTCCATAAAAATAAAATTTGTAATAGCAACTCTACCTAGCTTATCAGCAGATTATTTTTAATCAGCTTATCAACAAATTATTCAATAAGTTACAGTTGCCCCAAACATACTTTAAGTTAGTTGAAGCTAAATGAGCTGGTTAAAATCAAATTAATACTAACATCTTCATGTCATACTTAATTATCAAAAACTAGAGCTTAAAATATCATTTTGTTGCTCTATAATTTCCAGCATGCAACAATGCAATTAGTACAATTTGTTCAATCAACTTGAATTATCTAACCCTCATTGAATCCAACAAAAACAATTAGAAAATTATATTTTCAATTCCAATCATGATTTAATTAATAGAAAAACATACCAAGACAATTACCATGTTGTTTCATAAATACAAAATAATCAGGTAGAAATATCATAAATTATTGAACCAGGAACAAGTCCATTGTGAAGTCATGAGACCAAGTCCATTGAAGTCATGAGGCTTCCATCCTTAATGTTTATTAGTCTTCCAATACGACTTTCACTCTCCATCACAAAAGAGTACAAGACCAACACTCCCTCATTCTCCATATAAAGCACAAAACCTTAATTTTGGCAACACAAGTGGAAAGAGATCGAAGGAAGAAGAAGATGGGAAACTATCTCTTCCGGAAAGTCATGCGGAGAGCTTCGGACTGTGAAGTGCTCGATGGTCGCCGGCGAAAGAAGGTGGTGAAAGAAGAAGAAGAAGAAAGGAGTGAAGCTTCTATTATACGGGTGAAGATAGTGATGAGAACGAAGCAGTGGGAGGAGTTGGTGAGCCATGGAGACTTGCAAAGCTTGGATGCCTCTAAGCTGCTTTCTCGTGTGATTATGAGCGTGGGAATGTCGGGAAGAAATGATGTGGGAGAGAGGAAGTGGAGACCTTCGCTGCACAGGATAGAAGAGATTTCAGAGTAGGTTTTTGTTCTTTTTGTCTGTATTATTTGAGTATTTTGATTGGAGGGCCGTGCGGGTGATAACGTAGATCACACAATATCGTATGTCTGATGGCGTGTTGTGATCCACATCAACTCCGTTGTATTCGATTTACTGGTCATAATATTTTCTTTAATGTTAATTAGCTAGCCGTAGATTTTTTTTTGTTTTTTTTTTTAACTTTTTTTCATATATTTTTGTTTGTAATGAAAAATATTTAGTTATTTTTAGAATTATTCAAAATAGTTTTTGAATGTTTTAAAAATAGATTCATTTATTTTTAAAAATAATAAATAAAAATATGTAAAAAAAATGTCAAATATATATTTAAAATTAAATTTATATATGAAAAAATCTTTAATAAGCCCTTGGCTATTTAGCCTTTTAGAAGTTTAGTTTGTTGTGAATTTTATCGGAAAATGATTGGGTGAGAGCACTTTGTTTGGATCGCTTTTATATTTCTACTTTTTAAATTAATATTTTTAAAATGATGTTGTTTGGTATATTTATTTCTTTAATAAATAAAATTATTTTTAGAAAATTTAAAATAAATTTAATTTTTTTTTGTATTTAGAAAAAAAAATCATCACTAACAATCATCCTAACCATCATTACCTGCTGTCATATCTAGCCACAATTATGGTCATCATCGATCGCCAAAGACCAATGCCTAGTTAACAATTATTGTCGTTGTCCTGTTGACAATTTCATCTCAAAATATAAACTATATAAAATAAAAATGATAATGTGTAGGGATCCTTTTATTATGGAAAAGACGAGCCCAATGGGCAAAATGCAGGATTCAAACCCGTGTCCTCACGATTAGAAACAACACACTCAATCATTACGTCTCATATAAATTTCTCATTGTAGATGGAGAGATTCATCACTAAGAAAACTACCTTTGGTGCTTGTTGGTGGGTAGTGATTATTTAAATGTTTAAGCCCTTTGAAATATGATAATTTGCATAAAAAATCATAATCATGAATATTTCAGACACCTCATCATATAAAAATTAGGACAGGTACTGTTCACTAATGACTGATCCCACACCCTTTCTTCTTTCTCAGCTAGATACAAATTACTATATAATTAGTTGGGATAAAAGTATATATATATATATATATAGAATATTTGACAGATCTATAACACAATTAAAAATTTAAAAATTAGATTGATTTTTAAAGATCTTTGCAAGTATTTGACAGGTCTTTGTCCAAACTCGGAATGCAATATGCTTTACTTATTTCAGAAGGATCATATCAACTAATAACAATAATGATAAAACTATATATATCGGCCAGAACCTAACCGGCCCGACCTGATACTTCCCCGAGTCGGTCTGTTTTGGCGCAAAACGCCGAAAATTTTCGGTGCGCGCACCAAATCCCTTCTCAAAGAAGCGCTCGTCTCCCTCGATCTTCCAAGTAACCGTGCGTATCTAAGCTCCAATGGAAGACTTCTCCGTTCCCTCATTTTCATTAGGGTTCGACATCGACATAGCCGATCTAAGCACCGAAGGCGAAGAGGACGAAGAAGAAGGCGATCGACGCCCCCTTCAGGCTTGTCCAGACCAGCGGCAGAACAAAGAATGCAGCATAAGTGAATCTTCTTTGATTCAAGAATCGGAAGATATTGGAGGTCAGGAAAACCTAGAAGAGGCGCAAGAAGAGGACCCCCCTGCGCGGGTGCTCAAGCGTCTGAAGAGGGGGCCGCCACCTCCCTCTGTTGCGGCAGCTGGAGGTTCTCGCACGTCGGTTGATGGAGGCAGTCTGACGCGTGAATTACCTCCGTTGGAGAGTTTGCATGACGATATTGAGGAGTTCTCTTCTCCAGAAAAGGTGCCTAAGCACTGCCCAGGTGAGACGAGCTGATTTTTTAAATTAGGGTCTATGTTTGGCTTTGCTTGTAGAATGGGAAATGCCTTTCTCTCGCTCAAGTCGTTCGATGAGAAGACATTTTATTTTATTTTTTGGTTCAGCAATTAATCGATGTCTGCAATTTTTAGACTTTTAGTGAATGAAATGGTGATGGGAGGCGTTGTTTTTCTTCTAGTTTTAATCAGGAGAAAATATTGAGTCCAGAGAATTGCTTGAAAGTAACCAAGCGAAAAAAGACAAATACTAGGACAAAAAAAAAGAAAAAAACTGAACAAAAAATGTACAAATTTTACATGGTTCGGATCCAAAATGCATCACCCACTAATGTTTAGTTTTATCTTCAGATCTCCATAATTTTCTCTTTAGAATAGTAATTGCATTATGCTCATAAATAACTTCTCCATTTCAGTCATAGAACCTTAACTCTAAAAAAAATTTTATTTTATCTATATTAGGATTTTCTTATGATAAATCTATGATACTTAACCCTACCATATTTAGGTTCTTTTCGAATAATTTTGAATGATAATTGTTGATCTTATATTCATTACATTTGTGTATCTTATATTTTGTTTTTGCCCTATTATCCTCAAGATGTTTTTCAAGGTTTTTTTTTTTTCCAATATTCTAGAGTTTCACTTATTTTCAATAAATCTCTCATTGATTATAACAATTTTGTATATAAAAATTATATACCAATGTGTCTTATTTTGAATATTCTTTGTAATTATTTTTCTTACCAATATGAAAGGATATTGACTTAATAATCTATCATAGTTGTTCTAAGGTTTAAAAGTTTGGTTACTCCACCACTATTGCTAATTTTTTAGTTAACACTCCATCATACAGATTTTTAATAACATTAGAGGCTTTTTTATACATGTATTTTCTTAACAAACACCAAATCAAGTCTCGTGATACTTAAGAACACACATTATCAAGATAAATACATAATTATCTAAATGTTCTTTTTTTGCTTTCCTTACCATTTCATTAATACCTCATAATGGATCTTCTAGACTTAAACACACTGATTTTTTAATACTAATGTGATGTTTCTATGTAGTTGTATCATTATTCTCTTTGATGATTCCAATTGAATGTCTCAAAAGTTAAATTTATCATTGTGGTTCAAAATCTTCTATATTTTTAAAATATCATTATAACAATGATGCTTCAATCATTTTGCTACCTTTCAATCTTTTAAATTTTATTGTAGAACTTAATGAACCAAACAATTGTAATCTCCTTTATAACTTTCCAAATCTCAATAGCCATCTAACCTAAAACTGAATATTTGCATTTATACATTTTCTTAGAGTTAACTAAGTTCATTTTAGTTTATCAATCATATAACATAACAGATTATCCAATTCAACACAATGTTTCAAAATAGTTTTTTTTTTTTTTAACTCTCATCTAATAATATATCAAATTTGTATTTTTTTTCTTTGGTTAACATCTTCTTCTTATGCTAGAAATTTTTTTATCTTTGACTTTAAGGTATTTAACATGTAATTTTATTATATTTTTTGAAATTTGATTTGTTTTTTTTTATTTACTTTGTTTATCTTATTTTCTCATTTAGTAGTATTTAGCCTATTTTTTAAGCAATTAAATTTCCTTTTTTTTTTTTTTTTTGCTAATGATATTTTATTCAAGGGTTGCTACACCGGTGTCCGGGTGTAGTGTCAAATAAACAAGAATTTCTACTTTACAAAATATTGCCGGTAAATAAGTTAGTCCATGAAACTAATATTAGGATAGGATCTTAGAATATAAATACTATCACAAGTAAATTAATGAAATTAGTTGATATTATGATTCATATGAAGATAAATATCCTATGCATTCAAGAGACTAAATGAATTAGAGAAAATACTAAGAAGATTGATAATTTAGGCTTTAAACTTTGATATTTAGGTAGGAGTCACACTAGAAATGGTGTAGGTGTAATTATAAATAAAAGCTTGAAAGATAATGTTGTAAAAATTAACAGAATTAGAGATGAAATTATAGTCCTAAAGATTATTTTTGATATTAAGATTTTTTATATTATAAGTGCTTGTGCTTATCAAGTATATGTTCAAAAAAAATTCTGGAATGACCTAGAAGAATTAATACAAATGATATCTCTTGTAGAAAAAATTTTTATTGGAGGAGATTTAAATATACATGTTAGAGTGGCATAAGATTTTAGAAATATTCATGGTGGCTACAATTTGGGAGTGATTGATAAAAAATGTAGAACCATATTAGATTTTAGTTTAGCGTATGATTTTGTTATTGTTAATGTCATATTTAAGAGAAATATATTGTATACTGAATTGTTGAATATATCATCATTACATTATTTAAATTTTAATAAATTAATTTAATATTTATTATAGCATCCGGTTCAAATTTTGAATTTTAAACCTTTCCTTTTGTTTCAATGTCTAGCCTTGTTTTTAAAACATTGAGAGGTAGGGTTTTTAGATACTAGTGTACTTCATCTCCCTTTCTTGAGATTCAAGTGGAAGTTCCATTATCTTTGATCTGTGAAATCTGGGAATATAAAAAAATAAAATTAGCAATGAAATCACCAAAATAACGTTGAAATTTTTGAAAAACAAAACAAGTGAGTGAGTTAATATATAGATACATGGCTCCAAATTAGCCACTTTACTGATGCATCAACAAATCTTTTATAGATTATTCCTTTGTTTTTTCCTAATTTGATTCACCAGCTTACGATATACCAATTATCTGCATACATTTAATTTTAATATCTTTATTTCTAGCAATAAACTTTCACAATTAGAAAGGAGTAAGGGAGCCTAAACATTTTGACATTTCAATCCACCAAACAGTAAAAGACAATTCAGGCCCAATGACGCCCCAAACCTACCTGTCTTCAGGATATGTTTCTGTTCTCTCAGCATTTTTCACAGTAGTTTAGTATTACTAGATAATATAGATAAAACAGCAAAGAAAATTAGAGCAACTTATATTGTTTCTTACAAAAATTTTCCTGAAAATTAGTTGTCTAACTGACTAGTAATTAGAAGAGAAGGTCATTTGGAAGGCCCACCACATATCATCATGTTGTGTAGAGTCATGATGGAGCTATGAAAGTATAATTAAATAAATTCCTTAAGAAAAGGAATGACATACAATTATGAAGTTTAAAAAAAATTCTTGGGCAAGAAATGTATTGTGTTTTAGCATGCAAAACATGAAAGTGCTGTGTATTTTTTTTTTTTTAAACTTTTTCAGACTAGAGAAGCTTTATTAGTTGCTGGACTAAGGTTCAAGTGCTAGATTATGAAAAACAGAAGTTAGAACATTTAAATAGAGCAGGCGTTTAAAAATGTTTGAGAATGTGACCATGTTCTATTTTTTTTTTCTTTTCTCCCACAAAATAAGATAAAATTCTCTCAGTGCTTCATTTATTCGTGATGCGAAGTTTTTTCCCCCCCAATTTATTGCTCTAATAACCAATGTTCGTGTAACAAGTTTTATTTTTCTTTGACTCTTTTTATAATTCTTTTGATTATCAGCTTCCCAGTTTTGTGATTCTCGATAAATCTACATAGAAAAATATATAGGCATTTTGGTAATGCTTTCTTTTACTTTCCTAAAACTTATGCAAGCTTTATTTTTCATTTCTAAAACGTAAGCATGCTTTCTTTTGCGTTCTTTGATTCAAAAAATTGACTGTATATATTTCATAATACTTGTAAATGACTAAATATTTTTCTCATTTTATTTCCTGTGAGAAATAGGCATAACAACTTACTTTGAATGGAATTCTCACCAGTGAAGGACAACTTCTTATATTTGCTAACTACTTAAACTAAGTCATATAGAATTGATTTGTATCTTTTTTAATTAGAACATCATTCATGTTGAATTCAGATTTGTCCTATAAGACCCAAAGAATAAAGCGGTACGATTGACAGGAAGGAGAGAGAGAGAGAGAGAGAGAGAGAGAGAGCACAACGAATTGCTCCTCTGGGGCAAAATATATATTGAATATGGAGTTTACAAGGAAAAGGGGAGATAGGCTCCAACAACAACAACAACAAAGCCTTAATCCCACTACGTGGGGTCGGCTATATGAATCCTTTTTTTCCAATCCTTTTTTTTTCCATTGCGTCCTATTTAATGTCATATTTTCATTTAGTTCTAGTAAATTAAGATCATTTTTTATACAATAAGCACAAGTCTTCCTAGGTCTACCTCTACCTTTCTTAACACAAGTCGAATCTAAAACATCTCTCCTAATCGGATCATTAGATGGTCGACGTCTAATGTGACCAAACCATCCCTTTAGAAAAAAAAAGGTCAAGAGTGAAGAGCCAAAATAACTCTTTATACATGATCTAGTCCCCCTATTTACAGAAGATCGAGGGACCAAAAAGGCTAAATTTAATGTTTTACACCTGCTCTAGAGGGTTGCATGGGGTATTATGGTCTTTTTGTATGCCTTAACCATCTGCCCGGCAGGTTTTCAAGTCGGTCGACTGAGTTGGTTTCAGTTGGCTTTCGTATAAGCACTGGTCGATTTTTGAATTTGAAGTCGGCCAGTTCTTGAGTGGGATGGTTGGTCGGCTTTTGGGTGGCCAGTCAGCTTTTTTGATTATTATCATTGGTGATCTTTGGGGGAGCTTTTGAGAGTGTTTTGTGTTAATACTGTTAGATCGTTGGAGATGCTAGACTTTTATTTGGTCATTTCCTTTAGAGTGATCGGTGTGGAATGTGGATGCTTGTCTCTTGTTGGCTTGGGTGGACTTTTAGTTGATTGAGCTTGCCTTTGGTCCGCTGGGTTGGCTATCAGCCGGTTTGACTAATGAGATTTTATAGTTTTTCGTCCGCGTCATTTATCCTTTGATCTTGGACGATTAGATTATCTCGAGATTCGTGTTGATATATTTTTGGTGTACATATTTAGTTTTTTGATTCTCTTAATTTTTGATAGCAACGACTGTGATAAGAATAAAAGAATTTTTAAAGTGAAAAATAAATCTTAACAGCCAAAATTCGAAGCAATGATTAAATTTCTTGGGTTTCCATGCCCATGAACCTTATAAATAGGGCATAGTGGACGGTTCTCAGCATTTTGTGTTTCTCTCCTTGCATTAACCCAACTTTTGAAGAAATCCTTATGAAGAAAAGATTGGATCCTTCTATTAAACTCGTGGATCTAGAGAAGATGTCGCCGATCTTGGGGTGAAGAAACAACATCTCCCAAAGGATGAACCTAGGAAGAAGTGGGAGAAGAAACTTGTCAAGAAGCCGAAGATGTCCAAGAGGATCGAAAAGGGGGGGTCATCAGATTCAATCTGAGAGGTTTCAGAGAAAATTCGATCTAGTGCTTGGTAGGAGCTGGGTGGTTCGAGGGCTGGTTCGTCGACTAAAGCTCCTGTTATGATCTCGAATCGACCACAAACTGCTAGTGCTCCTCAACCTGCTGGAAAACAACTAGCAGTGGTCAACAACTGATCAGGATGAAAGGATTTGTTGATCTCTCGCCATCGAATCGGGGTAGAACCTCGATTATTTGATATGGGATGGAGAGGATAATGAGTACACGTGTTTTATTATCGTAGGATTTTTTAGATTTTTTTCTTTCTTTTTATTAGTTATGTCTCCTGAAATAGACGAGGATCTCCGGATTGATCCAACTGCAACGTCAGCTCCTGCATATCATGTGTCGGCCGGGAGTGGGAAGAACACAGTCAACCGCTCGGTCGACCCTGTCGAGATCCACGAGGAAGTGGCTAAAGGATATAGGATGTCCCCAAGGACTTTGACTCGCTGCTTGGGTGAAGTTGGGTCACTCTGGCTCGAATTACTGAGGCTCAATAAGATGAAGATCTCCGCGAAGTGCTGGTCTGACTGGAGGAAGTTCAAGGGGAAACTTCTGCTTTTTGTTGTGAAGCGTTTGAAATACGAGAGGATGCTTATTTGCAGAGGGCCCACTCTGTGGTCGACCGAGCTAATCAATTCAAGCTCGGTGGGCAGATGTTGTACATGAGGTTAATTAAGAAGTGTCTTGTCTTGGCCAAGGCGGTCGAAGACCAATTTGTAAAATACTTTATGTCAGAATAGCATTCGAGTGTAATCCTTTAATATTTTTTAAATAAGATTCTATTTTATTTCCTTCTCAATTTTTGTGTTGACAACATTTTTCTCTTAAAAATTTCATGCAACGATTCCTCTTTCGTCGCATAAATTAGGACTGAATGCGCTCTTTTGCGCTTGCTTTGTCTTTTCCTCTACCTTTCTGTCATTTGGTTACTTCTTTCTTTGTTGAGGTTTTTCTCTCTTTTTTTGATGGCTCCAAAATGCACTTCATAATCCTTCAGATTGGTTGTGGAGACCAAGTGGTCAATTCTGCCTCCTTCGGAGGTGGCCTTTGTGTGGAGGAGGCTTTCATTTTGGACCCGATCATAAAGTTTCTGGCTGCTCGCCGGGACGAAAGGGATACTAATGGGTTCGGAGACGACTTGGTGATTTATGGGGACTATTTGGGGTATGGTATGTGCCTGCCTTTCTATCAGGAGTTTCAGGCGATTTTCAATTGATACACCATTATTTCAACGGAGATTTAGCCGAACTCTACAATCATGACTTATGTACTCTTTTGTCAACGCAAAGGGATTCCGTGGTCGACTGACTTGTTCAGTCAGATGTTCTTCTAGGTAGAGACCAATGGGTATGTTCAGTTTGGTACACTTGATCGGTTCTAGCTCTCGGGTAGGACGAAATGAAGGATTGGAGTTTGAAGTTCCTCATTGCCTCATTTTCTTCAAGCTGGGGGATCAAGAACGTCCCGACTATAGGCGCCTTTTAAGAGAAAGAAGGGGACAGACTATTCCTGCATTGAGGGTGATGGGTTCGACGAGCTTCTGTCGGTTTCCCAGTGTACTATCTCGGCGATTGTTAATAGGGTCATTGTTCCGAAGAAGTTCGACCGAATGATAGTGGAATTTTTTACCACCTCTGATGTGGAGCTCCTTCCGGCATGGGTCGCTAGAACCCAAATAGTTTTCTGGTCTCTCAGAGGATTTCGAAGCTGAAGGGGATGCTTCAACGGAAATGAAGATGAGGTCGGCTTCCCCTCATCCTGATATCGCGACTTTCATAGGTGTGTCCGCTCGGAGCGAAGCTAGTCAGCCCTCTTCCACCACTTGGACCTAGTTAGGGACTTAATAAAAAACATAATTCCAGGAGGAAGAAATGCGCCACCAGGTAGGAAAGGAGCCTGCTTCTAGATTGATTCTTCTATTGCCTCTATCTTTTTAGAAGAAGAGAAAGGGTTCTTCGGTTTAATGGGTCCCTTCTCGAGTAAACCGACTTTGATGGGCGATACGTTGTGATCGACCGGGAAGTGGATTTTTTTACTAGTTCTTTAGCAGAGTATTATCTATCCACATTGTTGGAAGTGATCTAATCTCGGGCCTTTGCTAAGTCTCTTAAGGCACTCGAGCATCCAAAGCTCTATCAGAAGATAGATTGCTGCCACATCAAAGCGTGAGAGGCTTCCCACCTTTAATCGATGGCCCTTGACCTAGTGGAATCGAAATGGGCTGCCACCGTAGAGAGGGTCAATACTCCGACTATTTTTGCGAAGGAGGCGGAGAAGCTAACAATGGTGGCCAAGCGGAAGCTGGGGCAGCGGAGGATGATATCTCTACTCCATCGGAACTTCTATTGGTCATCCAACAAAAAAATCTGATGCTAAAGAAGAAAATGATGATTATGAAAATCGAAGTATATTTCTTTGAGATGCTCCCTTTTCATCCGCGACACGTGAAAATCTTGAATGAGCTGCTTCGGATCAATATCGTCATGACGATCGACTGATTTGTTAGATCAAATCTTTTGGACCCTAAATTTGCTGACTTAGAGGAATTTGTTGCACTTACACTAGTTTTGAGAGATCTACAAGAGAGGACTCGGATGTTGGAGGTGCCCAAGAATCTTTTACTCTGAACTCTGGATGGCCTCTTGTGACTTTGGAAAATTTTGCTAACAGAATACTTTGGAAAGATATATATTTGTTGTAAATGAACTTTTTTGCAGAGAAAATTTGTACATTTTTATATTTTGAAATGAATGAAGCATTCAGTCGTATTTTGTTTACCTTTGCTTCTTTCATTATTTTACCTTTACCTCGCTATTTCCTCATGATAGTTTGTGTTGATAATGGTTGATGACTCAAAACTTCGAAAAGATCATTGGTCATTTTTTGATATGTTGCTGCCCGACACAAGTTTTGTACCTCCTGTGTCTCATTTGCTCGGTCGAGTCATCGTCTCGGTCGGGCCACACCTTTCGCTAGGTTTTAAGAGGATTTGATCCTTGTCTTCATGAGGTTAACCATCGGGACTCGCTACTGGAGCAATTTATGTTGTATCCTTCGTCGTGATTATCACTACTAGACATGAATCCACCTCCAGAGTTTTATCCGTGTCAAGTTTATAAACATGAGCTTTTTTATGCTTGGTGTTGAGGGTCGGATTTTTAGCGTTAGGACGTTGATCAAACATTTATCTCGTCGTTGTCAGTCGTCATTATTGTTTTCTACTGATCGGATGTCTTTTGGATCATCGTCGATTTATTTAAAGGTACTGGCAACCAAATCGTGTCTTACTCTTTTCTAGGTATCAGTTGCTTTGTCTGATTTTCATCATCTGGATTATCCCTTGTGCTAGGCTTACTAATCGAATCATGTCGTTCTTTTCCAAGGGTAACCATGAAACTTGCTTTTGGGGTGATTTACTCGATACCCTTTGCGGAGCTTGTCACTAATTGACAGAGAACCACCTTCAAAACGTTATCTGATTCAAGTTTGGAAACCAAGTTTCACGATGTGGGAGCATTTTGGGTTCGAGTACTTCAAGTGCCAATTGGACCTAGGAAAATATTAAAATGATTCATTGTTTTTTCATAGTAAAAGAAATATAAAGGGTTCGAAATGATAACGTCTTTTTATTAATGGGTTGGGTCTTAAATGCTCGGAGTTGTCCGAGCTTTTTTGTGGTGATATTGGTTGGCTTCCCTTAGGGGAGTTCTCCGAGCGTTTTTGTGGTGTTATTGGTTGGCTTTCCTTAGGGGAGTTATCCGATCGTTGGGGGTTGGCTATCCGTTTTTAAAAATGTGGTTCTCGTCTCCAAGCCAAAGCCTCTCGGAAAATGATGGAAACAGGATTTTTCTGCTTTTGGATTTGTTGTTGCATGAACTCCTTGGTGTGCTCTCTGTTATGAGTGTCTTTATGGTGAAGCCATCCTGATTAGCGTCACTTATTTTCTTGTTGGTAACATGCTTCATCACCACACTCTTTAGGATGTTGAATCTAAAATTGACTTGTGAGACATGCCCAAGGAGTATAGCGGTAGGAATCAGAAAGGGGAGAGAGAGAGAGAGAGAGAGAGAGAGAGAGATGAGTGTAGGGTGATTGGTCCCTCTGGAGCAAAATGGAGTATTCCCAAGCTTTTGCGACCCATTTTATATATCAAATATGGAGGTTAGAAGGAGAATGGGATGGAGACTTCATACAAAAGAAGGGTCAAGGGAGAAGAGCCAAAAGTGCCTTAATACATGTTATGATTTTCTTATTTATAGAAGATAGATGCACCAAAAGGTAAAATTATATGTTTTACCCCTGCTTTATAGGGGTTGTACAGGGTATTTTGGTCTTTTTGCATGCCTAAACCTTTTGCTTAGCAGGTCTTTGGGTTGGTCGATTGAGCTTATTTCGATCATATTTCGTTTGTGCACTGGTCAAATTTTGAATGGGAAGCCAGTTGGTTCTTGAGAAGGATGACCGATCAGTTTTTCTGATTATTGTTCCTTGGTGATCTTTGAGGGAGCTTTAGAGAGTGCTTTGCATTGATACTGTTAAATCGTTGGAGGTGCTAGACCATTGTTCAGTCATTTCCTTCAGAGTGATCAATGTGGATGTCTGTCTCCTGTTAGCTTGGATGGCCTTTCGATCGACTGAGTTTGTCTCTGGTCGGCTTGGTTGGTTATCGGTCTGTCAAATTCGTGAGGCTTTATGGTTTTCGTCAGAGGGATCCTCATCATATCTCCTTTGATCTTGAATCGTTAGATTATATCGAGATTCATGCTGATATATTGTTGGTGTACAATTCAAGTGTATTTGAATACTGTTAGAAAATGGTGATTCATCAGTAAGTTGTGGAAGATTCATGATGGGAATTCATGTGGAATCTTGATGGGGGCAACAATTGACGGGAATGGCGATATATGAAGGTGAGGATGAGTTCACACTAAAGCTTGATGTAGACAAGGATCACGAGGATCGGTGGCTTTTAACGCAGTAGTTCATGCGGGAGCTTGCTAGGGGCAACAATTGACGGCACTGAAAACATTTGAAGGAAAATATAAGTTTGTGCCAAAGCTTGCTAGGGCCAACAGTTAATGGAACTGACAACATTTGAAGGAGAAGAGGATTTTGTGAGAGAGCTCTGGGCAACAATTGACAGGGTTGACGACATATGAAGGAGAAGAGCTGTTTGTGCAGGAGCTTGCTAAGGCAGTCAGCAATTGATGGGGTGGTGGCATTCAAAGAATAAGATGTGTTTGCGTGGGAGCTCCTTTGGAAATGGGTCTGGCGGCTTATGAAGGAGAAGAGGTGTTTGTGTAGGAAGTTTTGTGTGTATGGAGAATTGTAGGGTTTGAACAAGCTTCAAACAATGTTCGAATTTGAGGTTGGCGTGAACTAGTTTCGACGGTTGTAGAGTACAATAAGTATTCTTACTGAAATAAACTTTCATGCATAGTTTTCATAGAAATAAGAAGGCAGACATATTTAGCCAAGTATGAAGAGTCAATTTTTCCCTTTTGATTTGTGTTGAAAAATCACAATGAAAAACCTCTTAATTTGATTGCACATTCTCCATCGTGTTGTAACCATGACCAATTAAGTTACTGAGTGGCTTGCTCATCTTTGTGAGTACAAATAACTTCTGTTTTTACAATACAAGCCATCACAACAAACAAAACATAGCATTATCTACCAAAGCCTTAATCAATGATTTTCTTCTAGTAGCATTTCATTTCTATTTTAGGGAATGTTCTCTTTTTGATACACTACCATAATTTCAATCTAGCATGAGAGACAAAGTATACTTTTTTAATATGTAATTTTCGTGAACTTAATGATGCATTCGTTATTAATTATTTGCCCATTCTTTTTGTTAGCAGATAATTATGCATCTACTCAAAGTAATGTTACCTGTTGCAATACAAAATTTTCCTTACTGCATCGTGGTTTCCTAAGGGATAATTCAGAGTGTAAGAAGATAGATTCTAAAGTCACGCCTGCTTCTGGTGGCATCTCCACTTTGACAGGAGTAAACACGAGCAATGACAAGTATGTTTTTCCAAGGTTAACCATTAGCCCTATTAGAAAGATCAATTTAATTGACTCAGATTCAGATGATTCTTCTGTCAGTAAAGGTAAATGTAGAAATAATGAAAAGGCTGACGTATCTTTGAAAAGAGGGAAGTATTTTCATGAAAAATGCTCAACCTTGGAGCCGAAAAAAAGTTCTTTAGCAAGCAAATGCCAAAAAGAAAGTTTTTGGAAAGATTTTAGTCCAAAGAAAAGCAGCAAATTAGAAACTCCAGCTCTGGATGAGTTTTGTAATGAATATTTCAGAACAGTGAATGATCAAAATGTAAATGAGCGCAAGGAAGAAATGAGATCTTCGGGTTTTGGCAGTTCTGGAGGGTTAGATGTCATTGATGGAAATGATGTCTTGAACCCTTCAAATAAAATCAGCGGAAAGGCGGATATAAATTGGGATTTGTCGAGTCCTCATCCTCCAGCATATCAATATTTCTACCATAACGATCCAAGGATCCAGACATTAGTCCGAGAGCGTTTACCACACTTTATTCCTTTAGGAATTAAGAATAATACTGAAGCTCAGCAGTTTGGTGCTCAAAATCTTGATTATATGTAATAATTGCATCATTTTCATTTTTTCTTTCATATTCTTCTTATCGTCTTTATCTTTTGATTTATATCTTACTTTCTACTTCTAGGGGTCAGTTTAGCACCACATCTGCTGGTGCGGAGGCCCCCATTGTGCCTGAAAAGTTAGCTAGATCAAGTTCAAGTAAAAAGCATAATAAGGAAAGTCGTCGCAATGTTATAGAAGCCTCAGATGCTGCGGGGAGTTGGGTGGATCCTAGAAGCAAAGCTACCGTCCCTAAGGATGCTGGAAAAAGAAGAGTCAGTGCTGATGTCCGTCAATCAGGTCACTGGTTTACCGACCAGGATGGAAGAAAGGTATTAAAAACCTTATGCTTGCGGAGAAGAAGAAAATTCGTTTTTTTATCTCATTTTAATTATCTGTTTTCCTAAATTGAGTTGTGTTCATATTGGTTGTGACCATATATACTCTTACATGCAGTCACGACCCGCATCTCTTATGTATGTCGTATTTTCATTATTGATGTTTATGATAAAATTTAGATGAAGTATATAGCGAATGTTACAGCTAATATGTAGTTATTAGTGATTTTTTTTTTTTGGTTTTCTTTGGCAGGTGTATGTCAGTCAAAATGGAGAAAAATCAACTGGTCGAACTGCATATACAAAATACAAGAAGGTGAGTTTTGAAGTTGCAGTCAAATAATACATGATATTAACATGCTGGATGTGTTTACTTGAAATTTTGAATTATGTTCATCTTAATTTTTTTAGATGCCCAAAAAATATTTGTGAGGGGTTATATGAAAGGTTCAATTCAGTCCCCATATTCTTTAAATAGGGATCAAAATTATCCTACCATCCAAAATAATAAAATTTAAAGTTAGTATTATTAAAATGAGTGCATCATTGGAAAATATGTTATCCTTTGGATTTTTTTAGGTAAAATCTAATTAATACTTATCTTATTTTCTCGTTTACAGCAGCTAATTTCAGATAAGCCAGCTGGATTAAGATCGTGCAGATTGCAAAACAATATGATTTTTATAATAAATAATTTAAAGTTTTTGTTGTTTTAATTGCATTGCAACAAACTAGAAAATCAACTATTTTTGCAACCTTCATGATGTCAATTGACTACTATTGTACGAGGGGAAATGTCAAAAAAAATTTATCTTTTTTAAATATTCTGACTTTTAACATCAGTAACTTTATTTTTTAGTTAGTTTAGATGATATGAATTGTTTGGTCCTCATTTAAAGAATATGGGAATTAAGTCGGATTTTTGGCATAAGTCATAAGTAGTTGAGGAATCATTTTGGCCAATTTCTTTAATTGTCCTTGCAACCATCTGGAATTTCATTAATAAGTTAGAGATTGCTATAAGGTAGTTTCTTCACTCATATATTATTGGGTCAAAGATTGATTACAAAATCCTGAGAGTGTTTTGAAAATATCTTCTTACATGCACATCGAATGTTGTTTATCCATTAGGCATTTAATTGCTAACCACTAGGTATCTTAGGCATGATAGGTCAAATTGCTACTCTTTCTTGCTATAGAACTTGTATTCTGCCTACTTTCGTATGGTGCAATTTTGTTTTTAACTATATTTATTGCATGTTGGATACAATCTAAAGCTAGTAGAGCCCTTTATTCGATGTCATTCATAACGATCATTTATTTTTTTATTCAATCTGCAAAGTGTTCTGTAGAAAATATTCTTGTGCTCAAGTCAGTAAGCACGTTTGAAAGAAAATACGGCTCAATAGAGCCTTCTTCCTAGAAAAAAATGGCTTAAATTGCTGAAATTGAACCTTCTATATAATGTCTCTAGGTGGTTGGTGATCAAATTGACCCTTAGGATCTCTTGACTTGACCTTGGTTAACACTGGCCAAAAAAAAAGTCGTTACTCGTTTGGATAACTATATATTTGGTGTCACTTCATCTTTAAGATCCCTGATAAACAAAGCATTTTTTTTGTTGAGGGGGATTTTTGTTTTCTCCAATTGATTAGAAAGATTAGAGTTTAGTTTAGTAAGACTTGGAGTAGTTGAATTAGGTGTCATGGATTATAGCAAACATCTTTCGAGGTTGTACGCAACTCAAACCACACACCCAAGCACTAGTAAGTAAATAAATAACCTTTGATTATTATGATCTTCTGACAGAAATTGCTCTCTGCAGGAGACTGGTGGGTTTCGGAAAGCTAGAAGGAAAGCAGGAGCCAAAAAGAATAAGAAACCTAAGCGCTAATCGTCTTCTTAAATCATCTTTTTCAAATGGATGTTCATAATGAACTAATTATCATTTGATGTAGTTTTTCCTATGCTTTGTTTTTCATGTAATTTCATGATAATGAACACTATATTGTAGAGAGTTATGTTGACTTCATGTTTGATGCATATATGGATTGCAAATATGTAGGGATTTTTGTGGAGCATAAATTGTATAGCATTCAAAAATGTGTAATGTCAATTTTATTTTATTTTATTTTTCAAAATTCAATGAAGAATCAAATGCTGTTTTTTTGGGCATATAAGATGAACATCTCGTTGCTAATTATTGCGATTATTTCGAAATTTATAAAAATTCAAATTTGGTGAGGGAGGCGAGTTGGCTGAGCAGAATTGTTGTAGGGCTTGATGATGACTTCATTGTAATTAAGCCAATAATGTATCTTATTTTGCATAATTTGTTGAACAACCCTCTGCTTCTCAGTTTCTTTGACTTGTATAAATCCTATTTCTACAAGTCATTTGCACTCAAAGCATAATTTTGACACAAATATTGGTTTCGTTACTGTTTTTTCCTCTTTTTTTTGGGTGCTTTGTAGATTTTATTATAAGTGGTCTATAAAAAGGATGGGTTGAAAATTAATGGTCTAATTGATGAGAAGAATTTTAAGATTACATGTTACTTAGGATTAGGGGTGTAAATGAGTCAAACAAGATTGAGTTCGGGCTCAGCTCGTGTTCGGCTTGTTTATATTTAGAGCTCAAAAAGTGCATTAACGTTCAACTTGTTTGCTCACCAAGCCAAACACACAAGCTGTTCACGAATCTTAATCATATAGTCACAATATGTTAAGGGCTGAGACAATTTAAAAATTATTATTATTTATATTAAAACGTCATTTGAATTTAATTTAATCATTTTTATTCTATTTTATTATTTAATACTTTTAATTGATTATAATTCTTTATAATATTATAGTCAATTTTCTTAAGAATACTATTCATCAATAAATACATATATATACAATTGATGAAAAGTATTTCGAGCCTAAACGAGCCAAACATGAATGAATACGTCTTGTTCGTGTTTGACTCATTAACTTAACGAACAAGCCGAACACGAGCTTCTTAACAAGCCAAACACGAGCGAACAAAACGAGCCAAACATGAATGAATAAGTCTTTGTTCATGTTTGGCTCGTTAACTCAGCGAACAAGCCGAACATTAGCTTCTTCACGACCTGTTCGCAAACGAGCCAATTTGACAGCCCCACTAAAGATAAAAGCTTACGCTCAAATTTAACTTTTGAGATTCTTTTGTTGTATACATTGTGTTGAGATTGTATGCAGTTGAAAAGAGTTGACAACTATGGCAAGATTTTTGTATCCCCATTACCTTATTTTTTAAGTATTGAGAGCTCAAATCTAATATTTTGAAATTTTTTATTTTATTTTACGAGCATGCCAGCTATCTAGTATTCAATATTTACTAAACTAACACCATTCTACATTTATTTTTAAAACTACCAACCAAACAACAAAATTCAAGATAAAACTCCAGCACATATTTTTTGCTTATGTTCCCAGCAATTTGAACATGGCTCGTGTAAATACGCGAATTTGATAACTCAAAAAAAGAATGCATGGAAATAAATTTTACCAAAATGCAAATTTTTAGTATTATGCGTCCTCTGATAAATCATTAGATGCTCTTAACGTGCATGTATCTCTATAACAGTGTTTAAAGCTGTACCTGCATGCTTGTCAGGTCAACCTGAGTGGTCAGAGGCCCTCTCATCCTCCGGTCTACATGGAGAATCTTTAGATCTTCGCAGGATATCTCTGCAGTTTCTGATCAGATATTATAGAAATACATATCAGAGAAATGAGTACAGAATAAAAGGAAGATTTACATACATGCCACTCTTTTCCTGTGTATTTACATATTAACACCTACAATTTTTACATGCATGAAAGTTAAAAAGGCATTATTGATGTGATATGGAAGATTGGGGTGATATAAATGTAAAAATTTAAGTCTAGGAGTTTAGATATGTAATTGCATAAGAATTTGGTGGTATGTATGTAGATGCCCCTAATTATTTTTTATATAGAAAGGGGCATTTACATAAATACCACCCAATTAACATGTGCTTACATATCCACATATAAACTTTGCTTTCTAAATTTACACCGCCCATAATTTTCTTATCACGTAAAAAAATAACACTTCTTCAATTTTTAAAAAGTGAAATACACCCCTTCATGCACGGGTGATGTGGCATATATATATATATATATATATATATATATATATATATCTGTGTGTGTGTGTGTGTAAAAATTGGAGTTTTGTGTTTGATATGTAAATACATAAGATTGAGAGGGTATATGTGTAACCCTTCCCTAAAAATAAAAAATCTAGATCCACTTACATATCTACAGTTAAGACATTTCTATGATGGAATAGTGTAATTAAATGAAAATTGGCTAGCAATTATAAAAAATATGTAGAACAATTTCCTTGAAAATGATTTAAAATAAAACATGTTAAAGTAGTAACGTTAGTGAGGGGCATTACAGGCTATCCATTTCTTCATCAACAGCCTTAAAAAAAAAAATGATCAAATGTGATCACCAAATTCTTCTTAGGTTATAGATCCATGATTATGATCTTCAACATGAACTTGATATAGAAAATTAATAGTGGCAAGAATGAAACTTTTTGACATAAAGGAAACTAGTTTTTTTCCCAATAGTTTTGTTTCTTGAATTGGAAGATTGACAAACATACCCCGCTCAGTTCTTATGTATTTACATATCCAACACCTAAACTTAAATTTTTACATATATGTCACCTTTTTTGTGCATGAAAATGTGTATTTCATTTTTTTTAAATTAAAAAGGTGACATTTTTTATGTGATGAGAAATATTTGGGCGGTATCAATGTAAAAAAGTAAAGTAATATGTACATGCATCTGTAAATGCCCCAAATAATTATTGCATCATGCAATAATACAGTTTTTCATCATGAATTTCAAAGTGAAAGATCTTGAGTTGTCAAAAATTAGGCTATGTATACTAGGAAAACAAGTCAAAATAAAATCAAATTGAAAAAATATATATATATATTCAAAATGAAAGATAGCACGGAAGATAAAAAGAAATAAGAAAATAGAAATCTTACTTGTCCAAGGCTTCTGTTGCTCTACTAATTTCATGGGACCATAGGATAGGATCAACATTCTCGGGCAGTTCATCTTGTAGCTGAGATTTCTCCCTAAGCCATTGCTCGGCTTTATTACATTCATTTATGATCTGAAATGAGATGCCAAAAATGGGTTGCGAACATAAAATATACCATTATTTCACTGCCAAATATGCATTGAAACACACAACTTGCCTCGTCGCGTTCACATCCAACAAGTGATTTTACGGCCATTCTGTGCTCAGCAATGCGATTCAAAAGACCTCTGGCCGCTTGAGCTCTAGCTTCCTCATCTTTGTATCTGTTCTCAATAGGATCAACCAACTGCACGAAAGAATATATAACCATTCAAAGCTTGCCGTATGAAACCGCCAAAAAAAAAAAAAACGTAGTGGAATTGGAATCATAAACAAATAGAGAGAAGTATCAGAATAGTCCTTAAATTTTTTGTAGGGGGAAATTTTAGTTTTATAGTATATAAAAATATCAATTTAATCTCAAGCCCTTTTAATGTAGGTTGAAATAATTCCCGCGGAGGACTATTTCAGCCCCAATTTAAATAATTTGGGGACTGATTTGACATTGTTATAGACCATGGGACTAAAACTACTACATTTAAACAGTCAAAAGACTATTTTGACTGTTTCCTCTAACCAAATATCATTATATCATAGTTAGCCTCATCGAAGTTACTTGAGTTGAATTTATTCTTGTTGATATTTTTGCTAGATGAATAAATTAAAATAAACTAAATGAATGTTTATAAACATGTAAGTCATGATAAATACATAACAACAAAAGAGTGAAATGCATAACGTCTATATAATATTTTAAACGACTTAAATGTATGTTAACTTGATTTATTAAAAAAGATAGTTGAAACATTAATCATCACACACACACACAGATATATATATATATATATATATATCAACGTCTCTATTACCTTTGTTAATTCATCAAGCTTGGCCGTGTAGACCTTTTCAGTTTCATCGACACCATCCTCATAAAGCCACTCTTCAGTTTGCTGTAGAATACCCGAGATGTCTTCCTTCTCTTTATCAGTTGTAAATCTTCTATAAGTCTCAAAAAGCTTTTTTTTTTTCATAAAAGAATTAATCAATAAATTCCTATTACAGAAAAAAGGCATTTACAAACATACCGCCCAATTCTTATTTATTTACAAAAGTAATACCTAAACTTCACTTTTTTCACATTTATACCGCCCAAATTTTTCATTATCACATCAAAAATATCGGTATTTTAATTTAAAAGTGAAATACATATTTTCATACATAGATAAGGTGACATATATGTAAAATTTGAAGTTCAGGTGCCATATGTAAACTCATAGGAATTAAGTCATGTATATAAATCTTCCTGGATAAAAAAACAAATGAGAAGTGCATTGGGATTACCTTATTGCGAACATCATATACATAAGCTTCCAACGCATTCTTTTTATCCTTAGTTTGTTCCATAACTTTGTCCTGATAACTTAGCAGCTTTTCTAGCTTTTGAGCTTCCGCTATATCAGCTTTACTCATACCACCATCAATGGCTTCAGAGACTGGAACTTCGTGCCTTCTTGAACGTCTATTGTTGCTCGTTCTATCGTGCTACATATGGCAATTTTCATCCGAATAAGAGGAAATGATAAAAATTGAGATACCACATCAACAATCTTTCAGATATCAATATAACCTAAGGGCCATTTGGGATGAATTTTATTTTGTGCTTTATTTTTATTTTTCTTTTATTTTGTTTGTGTTTGGATTTGAATTAAAATAAATTTGATTGAGCTAGTTATTTTTAAAAACACAAAATATTTTTTACATGTTTTTAAACATAAGTTGATTTTTTTTAAATAAACTAAAAAAAACTTGAAAAATTATACCAATCAAATACTTTCTAAAAACAAAAGAAAAATTAAAAAATAAAAAGAAAACAAGTGACGGCAAGGTCCCTTATTTATTCAATCACTTGATTGTTAGCTCTTCAAAACTGCACAAATTCGTGGTCATGCATGATAATTGATAATTGATATTAAGTCTCTGCTCGTTCAAGATTTTTTATAAACTTACAAAGGAGAATATGTATTTTTTATGTTTGGTACAACACAAATAACATGAACGAGACTCCCAAGACACAAGACAATATATTCTAAAACTTCAAAACACTTTTATGTTAACAACTGTCTATTTTGGGAGGGGAAAAATTATTATTCCTCTTTAATTTCCTAAAGCTCAATTAAAATATAAATAACAAAGGAAAACCACCACATTAGAAAAGCAACAAAATCCTCACACTAGAACAAAGAAATAAAAATTATCAACAATGACTAATTCTAAAAGTAGAAACAACTAAAAATAGAAGATACCAAAAGGAAAATTCCGGCACCTCTCTCAAGTTAGAGCATTGATATCATCATGCCCACTTGCTTACACGGAACTCCAAACTAGATCTAAAAGTCCTTTGGTGAAAATAGAAACTAGGAATAACTTAAACCTATAAAGTCATAACATATATCATTATCTTTGGAAACAAATCAGAATGTAAACTACTTTGACATTATTTATTCACATCAAGTCCATCAAAATATTAGAGTTCACTCTTTTCTTTAGCACTGTCAATCATCCTCCAAGTGGTCAATTCATGAAGCTCACAATAAAAAGTGTAAAAATTAACTTAACACTGATAATCAAAAATAATTTTGCTACTCGACAATAGATTACAAGACAAATTGGGAACAGAAAGCATATCACGAAGAGTTAACAATAATGTGAGTTTGACAGTTCCTATCCCGATAATTACCAAAAGGAAAATATCGACAATTTTGACCCTTTTCATTGCAAGCACAAGATCTATAAGATGAGAATAATTTTGAACAATCAATCATATAATCAATTGCGCCAGAATCAATTATCCAAAAATGACAAAAAAAAATTAAGGTTGGCATATAATAATGCAGTGGCTAGAGCGTTACCCTTACTAAAGAGCAAGAGAGAGGCAGTGACAATTTTTGAGATTGAAATAGTTTTTTCAAGTGCTATACTTGTTTCTTGGTGAAAGGTATCACATCTAAGTTGGTAGAAACTCTAGAGTTTCATCAGCATTGGCTTGGTAGACCTGAGCTTCATGTTTATATTTTGATTTCCAATTTATGGGCTTGCCGTAAAACTTCCAACGTGTTTCCTTCATATGTGATGATTTTTTGCAATGCTCACACCAACATGAGTAGGGGAATTGGTTTTGGAATTAGTAGGACCAGTAAAAACGGTAGATATATTTGGGCTCTAGTCATCGCAAACTTGTATGACATGAAAATTCGAGTCAATTTCAGTTGCGAGTTATTTTCAAGTTTAAAACTAAGTAGAGGAGAAGTTAGCAGAGATGACTCCAATGAAGAAGAGTCCGACAGGGTTGAAACAGATTTGAGTGTTTGATGGGCCTACTTCGGATCCAGTTTTATTCTCTGATTCACAACACTCGGGAATAGAAGCTTTCTCCGTGAAAACTAGAGGAACAGAAAGAACAAGTCTTTTTTCCCTCAAATTATAAATTCCAATGGCGTCGAAAACCAAGATGAAACCAGTGAAGAAGCTTCCCACTAAGAAGCCCACCGCTGAAAAACAAAAAATGGCAAAAGAGAGAGAATCAAAGGTGGGGAAGAAAGTCCATGCCGAAAAAAAGCCTCGTGTTGAGCAACAACTTACAATATCAAAGAAAAGCATCAAGAATAAGGAACTGAAATCCTCTGTCGAGGCAAGTCTAGAACCCTCGATGAAAGAATCGTGAGGATGCTACAACATCAAAACCTAGTGGAAGCATATCCAAATCCCTCAAATGTTGAATCAGGTGACATCAGTTTTCAGAACATCGCAATCTAGTCATTGTCTTCCCAGTTAGCTCTAATCGTGATTGTATCACAATTGGTCTTTGAACGTAGTAATCCAAATGTTGTCTTCCCAGCTAGTTTTAATCGTGACCATATCATGAGGGGGTCTTTGAACGTCGTAATCTAGTTGTTGTCTTCCCAACTAGCTCAAATCACGACTGTCTCACAAAAGGTTGGTCACGAAGACAATGGCATTTGGCAAACCCGAGTGGGGTAGGAGTAAAGCTACAGAACCCGCAAACAATTGACAAAATTAGATTGGAGTTTCGAAGAGGGGGAAAAATAATTATTCATGTTCATTTTTTTAAGACCCAGTAACAAGATAAATAGCAGGGGAAGGATATCACATTAAGAAAGTCACAAAATCCTCAGGCTAGAAAATGGAAATAAAAATTACCAACAATAGTTGATTCTAAAAGAAGAAAGTACTAAAAATAGAAGATACCAAAAGAAAAAGTCCATCAACAACTTTACCGTGCATCAAGTGCTTAGTATGTATTTATGTGTGGCAATTAAAGAGGATTTTTTTGGGCAATTTACATACAAACCATACAATTCTTATGCATTTACATATCAAACACCTAAAATTTAATATTTATATTTGATGCGTGCTAGAAAATTCGTGGCGGTAGAGTAATGGATTATCGTCTTAGCGTTGCACGAGAATTCAGCACACACTCAGATAAAAATGAATCGAGCTGTGATCACACCAAAAGTTTTTACGTGAAAAACCCGTAAAAAGGAAAAAACCACAGGATCTAGCCCAGTTCTAAAAATTCACTATAAGATGATAATTACAGATGCCCTTTTGTCCCACAGACGGGAAATGGTTACTAGCTTTCCACGTTATAACGCGTCTAGTAAGCGGTGGTTGACGGAGGCCGGCAGTGATCAACGGTAGTCGACGACAATAGATGACGGTCGGCGGTGGTCGACAAAGGTCAGCGGTTGTTGATGACGGACGGTGGTGGTCGACGGAGGTTAGCGGTGACTGGAGGCGATCAGCGGTGTTCGACGGTGGTTGACAAGGGCAAGCGGTGGCTGATGATGAACGGGGGTGGGCGGCGGGGGGTAGAGGCAGAGGTCGGCGGTGGTTGTCGCCGATCAGTGGTAGTCGACGGCGATCGACGATGACGAGGATGATCTTGGACTTGAGCTCCTTCTCAAAGCCTCAAGTTCTCTCTTAAGCCCCCTCCCCTACAAGTGAGGGGTGATGCTCTATTTATAGTATTTTGAGTGCAATTAATGCAAGAATATGAAATATTTTGATCGAACGGTCCGGAGAGCTTCCCTTGATCAGATGACGTTTGATGGGCATTTGAGTGTCTTAACGATGTCGGAATTAAGCAATCTTGGGCTCGTTGGATTCGTCTTTTCGAGACGCTCGATTCGACTATAAACTCGCTAAATTTGACATTTGTTTGACCTTTAAAATGCCTCTGGAAATCCTCTAATACTGGTTTAATGATTTGATCTGGGCTTGATTTGACTCGGATTGGACTGACTTTCATATCATTAGGTCCGTCTCATCGAGCCGATCAGTTTGACTATAAGTTTGCTGAAATCGGAGCTCCGGATGACTCTTAATCGAAGTTTGAATGTATCTTGTTCAAAAATTGTACCAAGATTCGTGCCGGATGATGAAAATTTGTTGGTGGCATATCAACATTTATGACACTTTGACATCAAAAAAATATGCTTGAAGGGTGTAGAAGGGTGTAGAAGGGTGTACTTCGCTTTAAAAAAGTTAGTGATAGTTGGTATTTTTTAAACAATTTGAATGATTTGAGTGTTATGTATGAAATATCAAAAGTTTGGGTGTTAGATATGTAAATATATACAGATTGTGTGGTATGTATGTAAATGCCCCCAGTTTTTTAAAAGGTGAGGGTTTGCTTCAATTTCATCAAAATAGGCCACTATATGTTTACCCTTGCATGGACGAACACAAGTCCTATATATTTGCATTTACAAATATAAGTATCACTCTCTCTATGTATAACATTAGACACAAATATAAATATGTATACTAATAACAATACAGTGATCCATAAAGATGCATAGGGGCACACATGTACACGGATATGTGAGAGGGCATGTGTATTTTCTCAACAAACAGCATACATGGACATGAAAATCATCATTGCAATTAACATTAATCCTAACAAATTTAGATCAATTTTACAGAACCTACTCATCCATTTATTCATACCAAGTGCTACAAAAAGTGTCAAATCTATTTTGCACAATCTCTAACATTATTACAATCTAAAACCATTTTTTTCCTTATTCTTCCACAAGTACTTTGTCAACATGGTTGTATTAGTGCATGTTACGCTATCATGGTATAAACCCAAATCACAAGTCAATTTTTTACTACATTACCCCATATACGAATTAGTATCATTCTCTCTCTAACATGATCATTATATATTCATCTTAAAATTCTTATTTTTTGCCACACTTAGCAAGACTATAAGTGACATTTTTATCGCAACACTTAGCTATATCGATCTGATCACAATTTACAAAATTTATTTTAAAATCTAAAAAAGATCCTATTATTTGATACTGTTGTAAAGGAACTTTACCTTAGCCATAAATTTTAAGCACATGGTATTTTACTCTAAGAAGCACATCTTATCAATATCTATCTATCTATCTATATATATATATACATATATATATATATATATATACATATATATATATATATATGAAAAGCCCAAGGGCTGATTTTATTGAAATAGAAAAGGATACATAAAGGTTGTATGAGAAGAGTCCAAAGAAACACCCTACCCATACTATACAAGTACATAAAAACTCCATCAAAAGATACAAATAGACTCAAAAAAATAAAAAACAAATTTAAAACATGCAGAAAACAGTAGCTAGGGACGAGTCAGTTTTGTCATGCCTCTTCCTCTAGTTTTAGGAGCGGAACCAGATAACAAGATTTGAAGAGTTGTGTCATTGTCAGGAGTCACCAAAGTATCATCCATTAAGTTTTCAAGTTGGAGTGAGCCCCCTGGCTTCTTCTTCTGACGAGAAGTGTAAACATGCATTCCTCATCTAAATACTGGCTCATATGATCCTCGATCTGATTTAATGTTTGAACCGCAGTAGGAGGAAAGACAGTCGTTGCCACCGCAATAGGTTCCAGTGTATGTGAAGTGTGCCGTGATAGGTTCCAGTGTATGTGAAGTGTGAATTGTTACATCTGCACCTGATGCTTCCTGAATAGGAGTTGCGGGACTATCCTGATTTTCAGTTCGAACATTATCCATTATAGTATAGTCAAGAGAAGGGATCTCAGGGGCAGACACCAACTCCTGTCTTGTGGTGTTTTCCTCCTCAGGTTGGTTGTCATCAAGTTTGTTGGAGCGTGTTTAGGCCCACGGGGTGCGCTAACAGTGTGTTCTTGCTTTTGACTATTGGTTCTCAACTGTGGGTGCAATTTGAAACATTTCTCATGCGGGTGTCCAAACATTTTGCAGTGCTTGTAGTAGTATGATTTTTGTTCCATAATGATTTTTTGCCAATAATCATTGTGAGCAGATTCAAGCCAGACTTCTACATCCGGTAGTGTAATATCTCGTTCAATAAAAATCCTTGCAATAGAGGGTCTTAAGAGATGAATTGTAGGTAAATTGTCTGCAAAGGTTTTTCAATGATAGTCTCAATTGTATATAAAATAGGTTGATCAAAGAAATAAAGTTTGAGTTCAAGTAATGAGAACCAGATAGGTGCAATTGGGGGTTCTTGACTGAGATCAAAATTAGGGGTCCATTTGAGCAATTTCATATGTTTGCCCTCAATTGTGATGAATTTCTTTGAGAAAATCCTCGTGTAATCATCTTGTGTGCTGAGTTGTATCATGACATGTCTTCAATCAAAATGGCCCACCTATCAATCCCCAACTACTTTGAAATCTTCAAAAACATTCCTAATGATCTCCATCTTCGGGCAACCTAATTGAAACTTTAGTTTCAAACTAACGTAAATTTGTATTTTCCTGCACGAGTTAAAATTTCAGCATCATAGAAGAAAATTGTTGGTTTGTCTGTCTTTTTCTCTACTTTTTTATGAGATTGCAATCGTCATTTCCTGCAACAGAATCATGGTAACTCTGTGGGAATACCGCACTATCTGCGAGGTGAAAAGGGGAGCTGTGTTTGTGAAACACTGTAGTATAGGAGGGTTTGGCGGGGTTATCACCGGTGAGGGGGGCGGCGTAAGAAAGCCCTGAGGTCATTACCGCAGCTAGTGCCAAACTGCAGCATGCAGGATCTGTCGCAGACGCCTACGCTAGAGGCTAAAACGAGCGGTTCTGTCGCAAACTCGCGCGTTGAGCCGAGCAGAACGACGAGCGACTCAAACGAAGTCGAGTGGCTCGCAGACGCTCTGAGCCGAGCAGACGACAAGGGTCTGTCTCGAGCAGCTCTGTCACAGATGAGGCGTAGACAACAAACGCAGCAGATGACGCGAATGGAAGCAGACCACCGAGACGAAGCAGACGACGTGAAACGACGTTGAATTCAAGAGCAGAAAAGAAGCAATGCGAGACACTATGGTTCGTCATGGGGCGGAACCCTAACAGAGCGAAACGAGCGGAACGACATTTTATATCTATGGTTCGCCATGGGGCGGAACCCTAGCAGAGCGGAACGAGCGGAACAACGACATAATGAATATAAGTACATACATGCATGTATATAT
>NW_018165782.1:562267-563957 GCF_001263595.1 Phalaenopsis equestris | reverse complement strand
CGGAGTCGAGTGGCTCGCAGACGCTCTGAGCCGAGCAGACGACAAGGGTCTGTCTCGAGCAGCTCTGTCACAGATGAGGCGTAGACAACAAACGCAGCAGATGACGCGAATGGAAGCAGACCACCGAGACGAAGCAGACGACGTGAAACGACGTTGAATTCCAAAGCAGAAAAGAAGCAATGCGAGACACTATGGTTCGTCATGGGGCGGAACCCTAACAGAGCGAAACGAGCGGAACGACATTTTATATCTATTTTTAAATTTTTATTTTTTTTTTTTTTTTTTTTTTTTTTTTTTTTTTTTTTTTGAAACGCGCAAGGACGAATTTTATTGAAATTGAAAAGATACATAAAGATTGTATGAAAGGACCCAATAAAGGCACCCTACCCATATGATACACAGATACTAACATCCTAAAAAAGATAAGACAGAGATAAAACTCTAAAATTCAAAACTCGCAGAAAACAAGTTGTTTGTCTCTGCCTCTGGTTCTCTGCCTCTGGTTCTAAAGTCAGCTAACAAATTGTTGAGTGTCGTGTCATTATCTGAAGTTATTAAAATATCATTCATTAAGTTCCCAAGCTGGGGTGTGCCTCCATTCTTCTTTTTCTTCCTAGATGTGTATACATGTCATTCCTCATCCGAAGACTTGCTCATCTAATCAGTGTGATCAACAGATTGTCGGGCATGTAGAAGAGAATGAGAACCTAGCTCCTTACTACCAGTAACAACATTCTCATTCTGAAGAGATGGTAAACTATCTCCTCAGCACCTGATGCTTCCTAAGGATGTGGACTTGCGATACTTTCCTGATTATCAGACTGAATAATATCTTTTGGAGGTAAGGATCCTGCAGTATTGTTTTCAACAGTGATAGAGACTATAGGATGTCCAAGTGAACCATCTGCCAATACATCAGTCGGAAGAACAGAAACAGTATTGTCTCCGGTAGTGGGAGGGACAGGTGGCATCGTGTCAACCAGTGTTTCAATAGTCTGTGGAATGCACTCGGGAGCGGAAGAGGGGCAGGCGTTAGTGAGGCAGATCTAGTAGCATTTTTACTTGGAGGTTTTAGATTCGGATGCAAATGATAACATTGAGAAAGAGAGTGTCCAAACATACGGCAATGATGCAATAAAGAGGTATCTGTTCAAGTTCTGCTTACTGCCAAAATCCCTGATGTTGTGTGATAATCTATATCTCTCCCGGAAAAAGGTAAAGTAATATCCCGTTCTATCAAAATTCTAGCTTCAGAAGGCTGAGTCAGATTCAATGTAGGCGTATCAGTTTTGAGAGGTTTACCGTATAACATCGCTAAAGCGAAGAGGAGCTCTTGATCGTAAAGGTGGACCTTCAAACCTGGGAAGCGCAGCCAAACAAGAATGGTAGGAGGTTCAGTACGAGGGTCAAAATCCACAGTCCATTTTAAAACCTTCATCAAGGTGTCTACTTGCAAACAAATGGGCGTAGTCTTCATCATTTGATAATTGAATGAAAATGTGTCGACCATCCAATTTGCCAATCTTCCAACCCCCTTTCAACTTCATTTGCTCAAAATCCTTTCGAATTAGCTCAAGTTTAGGGTTTCCATAGAGAAACTTACCTATTAAGAATATATACATATACATATATATATATATATATATATATATATATATATATATATATCTATATATTCTTAATATATATC
>NW_018165782.1:548384-562203 GCF_001263595.1 Phalaenopsis equestris | reverse complement strand
TATATATATATATATATATCTGCGTGTGTGTGTGTATATATGGATGGATAGATAGATAGATAGTATTATGTAATGATGGTTTCAAACTACTATAAAATCTCATTTTTTGCATTGAATCATGGATATCCACATTTTAAGATAATATCGCATAATTAGGTCACCATTCAATGAGGCTTGAACTATTTAAAATTATCTCACCTGTGATTTTTGCCCAGCTGCATCTACGGAGAAGTGGACCTTCCTCCGTAACTTAGTGAAATCTCTCCCCTTGATAAATGGACAGTCGCCAAGTCTAACAATTTAAAATCTTGTGCTCTCTTTCTAAAATAAGAAAAGACTAGGCATGAAAGGTCCCCTCTCCTGGAGAACAAGTCCTATGTCTCTCAATGAACATTATTCTCCAAGTGTCACCCATCAATGTCACAATGAGATTTTATCATTCAATATTTTTTCTCTTATTGACACATTGAGTTTCCAGGAAGCATGAGTGACCAATTAATAGGGCACATTGGTGAGATATATCCCAAATTTATTGATTCTTATAACCCTGCCAACAGCTCCTACATCACCCAGGCAAAGTTCATGGAACTACTGGCGAGGGATGGTATGCTTCAATCCAAAGATGGCTCATCCTCCACGTTGACTCCTAAATTTAAGCACTTTTTGGGGGCTAAGCATGTTCCCAAAGAGAAGAATCAGATTATGAATCTTCTCATGAAGTATGACAACTTAAATGCCAACTAATTTTTTTTTTATATAGAAAAAAGCCTTGAATGCCCTCCATCCATCACAATAAAGGTCTTGGTACTGACTCCTCTCTCATTAGCACCGCATCATGTTCTCCTACTCAATAGCTCCTTTCCTTCTATCCTCCAGTCTCTACTACTATTCATGGTCAACTTCCCAAATTGAGGATCCACAAGCTCCCTACCATCCCAATATTATCCTAACAGTGGGACATAGGTAACTTCAAATGACAAGTCCATGGACAACCTAGCCAATGACAACACCCCAGCTCAAACTTATTCCAAATTCCCATTGGCTAGCATGTCTCTCTCCCCACAAAGCTAGTATCAATAGTGATAGCTCATGTTAGATTTCCTCGTCAAAGAAACACAAATTGGAAAGAAGTCAACATTTCCAATAAAATAACCAGCATTTTTGGCCCTGCACTTTGCCCTGTCAATGTGAAACCTAAATCCACCTTAATGGCTCAAGACGACTCAATTTTTTAGGAATCATTTCCAATGGAGTTGCTTCTCTAGCAACTCCCTACATCATTGACTTATTCCTTCCCAATAGTGCCAAAAAAAACACACACACATGAGATCAATGGTCCGCTTTCTCTTCATCCTTCTGATAACATAGGCTAGCAAATAATAACTAAGATCAATGACAGCAATGATTGAAACCCTAAAAATGGGTATATAGTAGTCAACTTGAACTTACATAAAAAAATTGAAAAAGGGAAAAAAATTTTGAAAAAGGGAAAAGGAAAAAGTGTGATGCCTCATTTTCATGCTTAGCCATTGTCATGTGCATGTCAGGATGAACGCGCAACTCCAATACAGTCAACCTCCACAGGTCATATTGGACCCATTAAGCCTACCTAATTGACTTCAATATTTTGAATGTATTGAACTTAACTCTCTTCTACTTTTCAAATACGCAATGCTCACAAAAATTTAATTCAGTAATGCTTTGGTCATCAAGGAGTCCTCTTTTTCTAATTCAATCATCTCATTCTCACAAATGTGCCCAATGTGTACATGGAAAATCTAGTTGCTTCATCATCTTAATGAAATAAGTAATAACTATTGCAATAACTACCACTATAAAGAATTATATAAAGCATATAACCCAATTCTACCCCTTTATCATAACAAAAAAATTTTACCGACCTTCAACATAATATTTATACCATTTATCATCAAGATTACTAAAGAAAATTAAATTACTTGACCTGGCCCGGAGTTTGGAATTAATCAAGACGAAACCTAACGGTCGAACAAAAGTAATTAATTTTTTTTCATATTCATTTATCATTTTACAAATGAAAGAGTCACTACTCAAATTAAATTAAATCAGTATATTTAAATTTATCTCGTTATTGGTTGTCCGCATCTTCTATAAATATTTTTTCTTCTATCGCTTATCTTTTAATACTTAATTAAACTTGAAATGTTAATTTAAAACAACAGTAAGCTAAATAAAATTAATGAATACTCATTCTCCTAAACAACAGTAACACATGGGAAAAGAAAACAATATGCATTCCATTTAAGTTTTAAACAAATCAATATAAATATTTGAGATGTTATTTAATGAATCTTATTATATCAATAACGTATCTATATTATTATATATCTATACAACCGTCACAGGAGCATCTCTAAAAATTGTACCACTTAAAATACTTCAATATCAATATTCTTTGTTATTTACATGCACGAGTACTTTAGTGTTCCTCCGTTAGTATCATAAAGAGGTGACTTCATCATATTCAGTCATGCACATACAAGCAATCAGTATAAACATATCATGTGTTCATCTCATTTAATTCAATATATTATATATAGCAGTAAACAATGCATTATAGTAAGTAGCTACAAACATTCATAATAATATGACCAATAAAAAAACACATATAAATTAAATAAAGCTTGTACCAATATCATCAATTACTAATGCAAAATAGTTGAAAATAACCAAAATATTATTATATCTTAAAAATACAAGAACCAACCTCAATGTCGATTAATTTGACCTGACGTCGACTCCCCTAAAGTTAGAAGTCTAGCAATTAGCTTTTCATTATTTAAATATTACATTTTATTACTTCATTTTATGTAAATTCAAGTTACACACACACACATATATACATATTTATAATATATATATATATATATATATATATACACACACACACACACACACACATGGCGAACCCTAGTGTCATTTGGCTTCGGGCTTCCTCTCGCGTCGTCTGCTTCTTCTTGCATCGTCTGCTTCCTCGCGTCTCGTATGGCGAGTGCTCCTGCTCCGGTCGTGCCTGTGTCTGCGACAGAGCTGCTCGAGCCTGCGTCTCGTCTGCTGACAAAGCTACACGACCTTGTTGCGTCTCGTCTGCCACAGAGCCGCTCGACCGCTCGACATCCTGCTGCGTCTCCTCTGCGCAGAACCACCCGGTCTGCTCAGCTCTGCCTCTGTCGCCTGCGACAGAGCCTTTCGCCACTCGTGCAACTTCTCACTGTGCTGCAGGTTGGCACTGGCTGCGGTAATGGCCTCAGGGCTTTCCTACGCCGCCACTCTCGCCGGCGATAAACCCCCCCCACCCTTCTCTGCTCCGCCAAACCCTTCTAGCAACTCTCATTTTCCAAACGCAACTCTCATTTTCACCTCGCAGATAGTGTGGTACTCCCGCAGATTTACCATGATTCTGTTGCAGGAAATGACGATTGCAACCTCATAAGAAAAGTAGAGAAAAAGGCGGGCAAACCAGCAATTTTTTTTCTTAAGCTGAAATTTCAACTCGCGCAGGAAAATATAAATTTACACTAGTTGGAAAGTTCCAATTAGATTGCCCTAAGGTGGAGATCATCATGAAGGTTTTTTAAGATTTCAAACTTGTTGGGGATTGGCATGTGGGTCATTTCGATGGAAAGCATGTTATGATACAGCTGAGCACAGAAGATGATTACACGAGAATTTTCTCAAAGAAATTCATCACAATTGAGGGCAAACATATGAAATTGCTCAAATGGACCCCCAATTTTGATCCCAGTCAAGAACCCTCAATTGCACTTATCTGGTTCTCATTACCTGAACTCAAGCTTCATTTATTTGACCTAACTATCTTATATGTAATTGGGACTATCCTTGAAAAACCTTTGCAGGTAGATTTTCCTACAATTTATTTCTCAAAGCCCTCTATTGTAAGGATATTGATTGAACGAGATATTACATTACCAGATGTAGAAGAAGTCTGACTTGGATGAAGTCTGACTTGGAAGTCTGACTTGGATCTGCTCACAATGATTATTGGCAAAAAATCATTATGGAACAAAAATCATACTATTGAAAGTACTGCAAGATGTTTGGACGCCCACAGGAGAAATGTTTCAGATTGCACCCACAGTTGAGAGCCAATAGTCAAAAGCAGGAACACACTATTAGTCCACCTCATGTGCCTGAACACGCTCCCAACAAACCTGACAGCCAACCTAAGGAGGGGATCACCACAAGACATGAGTTGGTGTCTGCCCCTGAGATCCCTTTTCCTGACCATACTACAATGGATAATGCTCGAACCGAAAATCAGGATAGTCTCATAGCTCCTATTCAAGAAACATCAGGTGCAAAGGTAACAATTCACACTTCTCGGCGGAAGAAGAAAGCTGGGGCTGGGGGCTCACTCTAACTTGGAAACAATGGATGATACTTTGGTGACTCCTGACAATGGCACATCTCTTCAAAGTTTGTTATCTGGTTCCGCTCTTAAAACTAGAAGAAGAGGCAGGACTAAACTGGCTCATCCCTAGCTACTTATTTTCTACATGTTTTAAATTTGTTTTATATTTTATTGAGTCAATCTGTATCCTTTTGTTGGGTATTATTGTACTTGTATCGTATGGTTTGGTGCCTTTTTTGGGTTCTTCTCATACAAATTTTATGTATCATTTTCTATTTCAATAAAATCAGCCCTTGGGCTTTTCATAATATATATATATAGACACACACACACATATATACATATACTAAAATTAGAAGTCCAAAATTCTTATTAAATACATACATACCTTTGATAAAGCCCTACGCACGCGGACCCCCGTCTTCTCTACATGTGAATGCTAGTACGACTAGTTGGTTGGGGAGTGGTAATAGGTGGCTGGAATGGGCAATTGGGGTTTGCTGAAAACAGCAAAGGAGGGGTTGGAACTGTAATGGAAGCGAGGCAGAAGGCCTAGAACAGTAGCGACAACGAGGTGGAGGGTTGGGACTGCTAGGGGCAGCAAGAGAAAGGTTTATGGACTGCAGGATAGTAAGAAAAGTGCTATCTTGTGCAGGGACAACGAGGACAAAGGCAGTTTAGGTATCATAAATTTATCCACATCTGCGGTCTAGGTATTTGATTTATCCACATTTGCTTAAATTTCTCTTTAGAAAATAGAGTATCATAAATTTTATCAAAAATAAGTGCCCTCAATCATATAAGATAATATCTCTAAATATTGCATGTGTCCATTTTTGAGACCTCCCTTTAAAGGTAGTGAGGTACTTAACAGTAAACAACCACCAAGTGGGAGTACAAATATTGTTTCAAAATGCAATTTATTGGTAAGACTTTTCGTCATGTATAAGTATATTCCAATTTCAACCATAATGCACTCGTTGTCTTCTCCTTTAAGACATCCTGTAAATTTTGATTTGATAGTTTGAGATAAAACCTTTCTATCCTTCCATTGCTTATTTGACATCCACAATTAGGCAATTTCAACAAATCCTAGTCATATTATGTAAAAATGCAATTGCGTGAAAATAACCCGCATTTTAACCTAACAAAGTGAATATATGGAGTTGCAATCCAAAAAAAATTTCATACATCATTGTTGTCATCATTGAAATAAAAAAAGACGCTATTATACATCATGTTATAAAATTAGTGCAATAAACAATGAAATTATGTGAAAAAGCAAAGACAAAAAAACCTATGACAATAGTAGGAGAATTCATTTTATCGAAGGAAAAAGTTATAAGTGTCGGGACCCATAAAACTGAACTAATTCCTTGTACAAAGAAAAAAAGTATTTATAAACCTTCTACAAGACTTTTATAAAGAAAATATTAGAGAGGGACCAATAAAGCAAAAATATATGGATTGCAATCTAAATACTATTATAAGATTAATTTGTAGGTAGATGTCATTAATCTATGTGCTAGTAATTTCCTATTAAGTCGAGCGGGGCCCACATAATTCAGGAGATTTACCAACAATCCATCCTATCAGTCTCTCTCTTCTCTCTCTCTCTTCTCTTCTTTCTCCATTTTAAGAGAAGCAAGCATTCATCTAGTACTTAATTACCATTAATTGAAATCACTTTCAATGCATAGTCAATTTTTGGTTTTAAAAAATCACTTAAAATCCTTTATTTACTTGTTATATTTCTCTCTCTCTCCAATTACCACACTCTCCCTAATAGGAATTAGCTCAACCCAAAAACTCCTCTTTCTCGATGAACATCCTCATTCAGAACCATCCATTAACTTCATGATGAGATTTGATCATCCGCAGGCAGTAACATTTTTTACATCAATATTTTAAAATTAGTAATCACATATTTGATCGTCATTCTATCATTTCAATTTCTAGGCCTCTGATCTTAATATTGCCTTAGGAAAAGACAAATAAAATAAAAAAATTGCAAAGAGGAGATAATCCATTACCTGTTGTCCTTGGAACACGTAATCACAACAAAGAAAAACATATCAGCTTCAGAACAAGAACTATGGAGTGCATTCATGCATCCACATTTTATAAGAAATAACGTTCATAAGATCATTTCCATGCATCTCAATGATATAGCAAGAATATCCACAGCCACCCAGAAAAAAACCATCCATCATAAAGGGCGCTCATCTGTGCCATGCAACAATACATCCTATTTTTCCATTATCATGCCTTAACCAAATCAGATGTTAATAATATTGACATAAAAAAAGAATAAAAAGCTTCAAATCTAAAAAAACAGGCACAAATTTGGAATACCCCCAATAGTAGGCACATGACCCCTATTATTTTTATACTCAAATGTGAGAGAAAAATCAATAATTGCTTGAACATTATGCATTCATAAATCTAAATGCGATTGCGCACATGAATGCACGAGATATTCAGATGCTTATGGCGCATATTCAAATGACCGTTATTTCAAAATTGGCATATATAACAGCATGCTCTGTGAGTCTGTCAAACAACTTGAATATATTTCTGCATTAATCAAGTGAAATTGCTATACTATAATATCATATGCATTTTTAACATTTTATTTATCCACTGCAGTATCATTTAAGCAAACATGCCGGTCTTGGGCAAAACTAAGATGAAATTCATTAGATTGTTGTCATTTCAAATGTTGTGATGGCCGGATTTGTAAACTAACTGCAATATTTAAAGTAATAGAAAATCTCCACAACCACTAAATACTTTAGCAAATTCCCTATTAACCCACAGCCACACCCACCAGAATCATGAAATTGCACAAAAAAAAAAAAAAAAGGCTTACATTAAGTTCAATAGATTATTGAGGTATCTTAAAAATAATTTAATCCATTTTCATTAGTAAGATTTCAATAATTTCAATAAATTAAGAATATTAAAATAAATGTTTATATTTTTTTGGGAGGTTTCATACCCATGACTTCTTACTGGAGATGAAGAGTCGTGACCAATCAGCCTCAAGTCAGTATTAAAAATGAATGATTACGGGAGCGCAATTTAAGCTAGATAAGCAAAATAGGGTAATTAAACAAAAATTTATAGAACTATTGAAAAAGTTAACCATTATTCTCTTATGGTTTTTTAATGTTTTTGCACCTAAAATTGTAACCTGTCTAAAAATTAAAAAGACATTGCGACGGTAAGAAAGTGATCCCCTCAACATGTAGTTACAGGGTATTAACAAAGAAAATTACTGAAAACATGAATGACTAACGTGATTAGACGTTGCAACCGCTCCATTCTCAGTAGAAACTCCTGTAGTTGTTTCAGGTTCTGAATTATCCAAATCTGTCTGGCTTGTGCCCCTCGGAAGAGTCATCTCATCGTCAATCAACTGAATTGCAGCATTCAGAATTTTCAATTTGATGTAGAAGTAATGTTTATAAGAAAATAAAACATCATGCAAATTAAAGTTACTTACTGTTGCTGATTCTACAAAAACAATTCCATGCAGATTTAGCCTAAGCTTGACTTTCAATTTGGTTTTATCACTTTGAGAAGCTTGGAAAGGCCCAATCTGCATACAAAAAGTTTGTTAAAAACTCATTCATCAGGGCTGTTTGGCTGCAATTAGTAAATCTGGTAAATCAAGATTTAATAAATCCATCAAAATCCCAGATTTAGTAAATCCGGGATTTAGACTGAAACAAAGCCAAAATCAAGTTTAAGGGGAGTTGGATTTGTGTAAGCGAATTTAGACTTTTGGCTCTACCAAACAGCCCCTTTACAGCAAAACAAAATATAGCATTACCTCCGAAAAAAGAGAGAGACAGAGAAACAAGACTAGCATCTAATTGAAGATTGTTTTGAACAATTATTTGTCTATTGATTAAGCATTAAGTATCCAAATATGCTGGACTTGAATGATATGAAATCCAAGTTACTTCGCTCACTTAGGTTTCTCATATATTCAAGCTATTGTTGTTTTCAAATTTGTTGAAAAAATAGCTTGGCTCGTATAACTTTATTTTAAAGCATAAAGCCCTTATCATCCCCAAAGTAGGGGTGTACACCTTATGACCAATATGTAAATCCCTTACAGACGCATCTTATTTTTGCTCCCCCAAAACTCTCTCTCCTACCCTTAACAGTCATCTTCCAAGTTTCTAAGCACCATTAGTCCCATATAATTGTCATCATACCAACATATCCCTATCAATCTCAACACCATCGCATCATAACCCATCCACATCTCTTCCTCCAAAAAATACCGAGCCTCAAACTGTTTATCAACATTCCTAAACAGCCTCAAATTCAAGCAAAGACAGGTGGAAAAATACAAATGGGGAAATGGTTTGAAAAACAAATAAAAAAATTGGTGAAGAGTACTGATGGGTTCCTTGCGGAAGAATACCGATGGGCTCTATGCTGAAGAGAACAAAGGGTTCCCCACTGAAGAGAAGCAATCCATCCTCTTCAGAAGGCAGAAGCAAGCAATTCTACTATAATAAGTGCAGCAAGCAACAAAAATAACACTCGATATAACCATCAATTCTAGGCTGAGATACAATGGCATCTGCGGAGGAATGAGAGGGGCAAGTGCACAGATGAAGCACCCGAAGCAGTCTAATCAGCACTGTGATGGAGGATAAAGGTGGAGATCAATATATGGTTGACGGGAGGAAGATTGTTTGAGGAGATCGAAGGATGGAGAGGGACTAAGGGTGTTGAGGCTGCCATTAGCAGTAGTGTTATAGAGCTGACATTTCTGGTTGGGAATAGAAAATTTATGCTAAAAAGAAAAAATAACAGCTATATAAAGATAGTGTGCAGCCCACTGATCCAAAAAGTAGACATAATTGATACTACTAAAAATGTAAATTTTGGAAAAAAAAAACAGAGCCTCTAATTGATATGGAAATAAAATCAAGGGGATAATTAATCAGATTTCCCAGCATTATTATTTGGGCAGTAGAAATGCATAGATCAAAGGAACTGGAATCGTTAAAATCTCCACAGATTAATCAGCGAATGAAGACTATTATTGGTGGTAATTCCCAAACCCTGCTCTTGAGGCTGAAAATCAAGTCATCATGGGTTTATAGATGGAAATGGATTGTCGATTAGACACTTGATGATAAGAATGAGAATACAAGATATATGGACAATTGAATGGAAATCAAGATGTTAGATCCAAATTTGTAATATATCTGCAGATGATGACATAACCTTTACAATAAATACCTTAAGGTTTAATAGAACAATGAACATAGAGTGGATCTAAGCAGAAGAAAGAAGATATAAGTTCTTAGAGAAAAAATTCCGAGATTAATATTTAGCTTCAGGCATCAATCAAATGACGCTGTACACAGAAGTGTTGCCAACATCAACAAGTAGCTCCATAACTTAGGCTAGTAGTCCTTTGAGCCTGAGCATGGGCAAATAGGCTCCCTGAATAGATGAGAAGGTCTTGTAAATGGGCGAGTAAGCCCTGATGAGGTCATTTTATCTCTCTAATTCTATAGATTTGCCTTGAGCTGGCATGACCCTAGCTTAACTTGTCATTGAGATATTTTGATATACACAAGGGGAATGTAGGAATTGGCACCTGATTGATCAATTGTAGAAAGTAATTAATTTAAATTGTTCTAAATAAGGTTTATTTGTTTTGGGGGGTTAGTTTAGAAAGTATAGACTTCTGCTGGATGTATGAATATTTTAGGATTAAATAAACTAGAAGATAAAATAAAAATTCCATTGTAAATGTCTATGAAAGTTTGGATTCCTTAAATAAAAATCAATATGAATTCTCCTAGACCCTCCCTACCTTCTCCTCTCCTCTCTTCTCCTCTTCATACTATCGTTAGCCTCCTCAAACCATCGAAATCATCATCTATATGAAATACTAGGACACTAGCTCCACTGCCTCTTATGGAAGCTAAAAAATTTTTGTTGCTATTATGGCAACATACTGCTGAAGATGTCAAAACCATTGAACTAATGACCACTATCATAAACCTGCAAAGAAAGGAAGGAATTTATTAGCAGTCTACAAAACCTGAGAAGAAATCAACAATTTGCAAGATGTCCAAAAAGAAAATAATCTATGAATGGAGGGGAACTTATTGTATTTATCAAATAATCACAACCCTAAAGGGAAACCTTTTACAACAATAAAATTTACAATGAGGTGCTCATATTTTGATTCATAGATCATCGGCATTCTTCCCAAAAATTCCTATAACATTGTCCTATTTATTCTATTTCTCAATGTATCTTACGTCATAACATTGGGAAGATAGCACAAATCAAGTTGATATTTCAGTGTCATTCCTTGGCGCATTGTACAAATAAAAAAGGGTTACCTAGGCATTGGAGAATAATTTCTTTCCTTAGACACTCTTAAAGAGCCACAAAACAAGTGAAAGCACGAGACAGAAATATTTAAAAAATGAAATAAGGGAATGTATTGTATGAGCAAATGACTACTAAGATAGAGTTACCCAAGTCAAATTTTATTGACTAACAAATTATGTTTTTGCACAAAACTCTAGCATCCCAAGTCCTGTCCTCCTCAAATGGCTACAAGAACTAAAGCCCCCCAGTTAACTGTTGCTAATCAAAATGTGATTGTCGCTAATCAAATAAGTAGAAAGCAAGGCCTCTCAAGATAAAAATCCCAAGTTATGATCAAGCAATCAACGACTAAATATTAGATGCATTGATTAACCAGCTAGAGATTTATTTTATTTTATACAATAACGGCACAAATGATAGGTGGCTTTGCCCTATTGAAAATTATATGCCAAGCTTTTGTATGGTTGAATGCTCGCTTAGGAATAATTTAAGCTATTGATTAAACATCAGCTTTATCCATTGCCCATATGAAATGTTAGTGAACAAATGCCAATCTAAGAAAATGCCAAAAACTATCAATGACTACAAAAAGAATTTGATTTACCCTTAAATCTACCATATTTGATTTCAAATCTTAGCCAAGCCAATATAATACCAATTACTATAAAATGAAAGAACTAAAAAAAAAAATAGAAAACACAATATCATCAAAAAGAGCCTATGTCTACAAAAATAAAGAGATATACAAAAACTAACCCTTCTCGTAAAAACAATGCCTCTAGTAAGTTTTATGAGCATTGTCAGATATCTGGCCACACAGAGAAAAAAATATTGAAGTTGTGCCCTGAACTCTTCCATTTTAAAACTGGAAGGATGGAAAAGAAACAAATGGTGCAATAGTGCATAACAACATGCTAAATACCATGCACAAGACAGTCCCATCTCTCTCTAAATGATAATGCCAAAGAACAAAGCATAAGGTAGTCCTCCAATGAGGCACACATGAGCTATTACTCTAAAAATATAAATCATATGAGAAGGGACCAGCATCATCATCAATAGTGACAGAAAAATAACATTTATGATAATCCAATGCACGAATTAGAGTGAAATACCAAAACCCATCCAAGCCTTATTCTTAGGGCCGGATCCAAAATAGGATCAAGGATGAAAGAAAATTGATAGTGTAAATTCAAATTCATAACCACAAAGGACAAGTACAGCAAAACATGTAAGGAAGTTCACCTAGGTATATACTAGGCCATCTTTGGCAAGCAATATTAACACATGTAAGTTATCTACACTAGAAATCTTACCAGTGCCAATTCACCGAAGAAGGAAGGACCTTCCTATTTATGAAGGATTACAGCATATCCATTATAAACACGATTACAATACCAAGCAAGAAAAATCATCAACGTTGGCCAACAGTTCCTTGCTATGAGTTAGGAACTACGTTATCCTGGCATTCACCCATGAAGTCCTGACAGCTTGATATTCAATCTCAATAATAGGATCTGTGAGTTGCTACCAATGAAAGTCTTCATTAACAGATCCGATCATCAAATTTTCAATAATCTTAATCCATTCGAATTCTCCACAATATGCAACCCAGATATAATTATCGTTGATTTAATTAATCAAACTCTTGATCTCATCTCAGGATTGAGTGGAAGCCGTATTTTTCTATATTCTTTGCTTGCTTAGTCAAGCAGCTTCAATTATGCCTAATTTTTTACCAGTAGGCTGTGCATGAACTATTCCTTGTACAGTCGAATTTTTTGTGTCAAAAATTTTACTTTCTGTCTTCCCCATCTATATCACTAATGTTTTTACTTGTTTGTCCAATGGATGGAAAAAAAGCCTTGTTTTCTTTGTTGTGGTTAAAAGCATAATGATACATAAAAGTAGAAGCTAATTGACGAGTTTGCTTCACTAAGACCTACCACCAAAGTAGTTCATCGAACATGACATCTAGCTCATGTCAAATATATCATTAGCATATCTCTCGATGTACTAACATTTGGCTATAAAAAAGATAATATTTAAAACTTGGTCAAAAATATTTGCTTAAAAATAGAGTGATCCAACCCAAAAGTTAACCTTGTAAAATACCCATTGTAATGACTCTCAAAAAGAACAGGATGTGAAGATTGCGTTGGATACCACACCATTAACAAAATAACAAAATAATGATGAAAATTTGTTATCCTTTTTCACTCATAGGTAATGTATTCGACTAACTGAAGCTTCTCACCAAATTTCCCAAGCCAAATCTCAAATCTAGCTATCATTCAGCATTGAGAAATGAACAAGACACTTGGAAGATGATATTCAAGAAAGAGCAATTGATATACAAATAATTGATCATGCTAATTCGATAGCACAATGCCCCTATCATCTTTAATATATTAATGAACAATGCCTTACTATAATATCTCTATAATTTCGCTATCGTATATCGTACTGATAACTTGGTTTGCAGCAATTAGTGGGAGATGCGTCTGGAGTGCCTAAGGAAAGTGTTAAACCAACTGAAACATCAACTCCACCTCCATCAAAAGAAAGTCTATGAAAGTGCAAAGAAGTACCTCCTTTATCTAGATGTGAAATGTAAAGATAGATATTTATCCCTCCAAGGAGGACAAATCAAGGACTCACAAAAGTCGTACACAAGCTTGTGGAGCTTCATGAGCACCTATGAGGTCCGTAAGTTCATTTATCTACTTTCAACGCCCTCACAAGAGGAAGTTTCAATTTTAATGGAGCTTAAAAAATATAACTACTTTCTTCTAAAAATAAGCAAGTTACCAGCGCTAACCTTGCCAAATTTTCAAAGTTCAGCCGATTTGAAAGGCTAACGCAAGTGAATAAATAATGGGAGTAGTTTAATACTTAATGGAATACATGTTACATATCAATCTAAGAAGTTCCAAGGAGCACACAGAAAAATTAGCCCATTTATGACTATAAAATTGGAGTTGAATCATATGATAAAACATTAGCATTCCTAAAATTTAGGGA
>NW_018165782.1:528404-548374 GCF_001263595.1 Phalaenopsis equestris | reverse complement strand
AGGGAAAGATTCATGCCGAAGTTAACCCAAAATACGACGCGAGACACAAATTTATCAATAACCTAAAAGAAGGTTATAACAATGACTCAAAAGAAAGAAAGACATTGCGCAAATCAAATAGAAAACAAAACATTACCACAAAGACTCAACACATAAAAACACAACAAGCATGACAAAGAGGGAGTCCAGAGAGATGGTGTGCCTGAGCGGTGGTTGCGGTGAAGGCCGGAGCGATGTCAGGTGAAAGTTAAGTCAACGCTCGTTGAGGCATCGAACCGCAACCGGAAGAAGCGGGGAAGTCATCAAACACTGGAATCCAAAGGCGGCGAAAAAAGTGGCCGAAGTGGAGGAACGGAAGCATGGATGGCGGGCGAAGCCAAGAAGCGGAGGCACGGACGGCGGTTGAATCCGAGGAGATGAGGAACGGACGGCGGAGGACTGCAAGAAGCCTGGGGGCAGCAACTGGAGGTGTTGGGAGGGCATGATGGGAACTGTTACCAACTGTGAGGGAGGAGGCAGAGCCTACGGACTGCAGGTGGGGGCGTGCTGCAATGTTGGGAGGCACGAAGAGGACCTCAAGAAGCCTGCGACCTGTTGGGGATGAGGCGGCAGGGGACAGGAGGCAGAGGAGTTGTCGATTGGACGGTTGGATGGCCAGCAGAGGCAACGACTGCCTATAACGGAGCTGCAGGTGGATCGAAGTTGGTATGGAAGTCAACCAGGCAGCGTCTTCCTGCAGGCAAGTTGCAAAGGAGAGTTGTTCGGCTATATGGAGGCGTAGCAAAGGTGGGGCGACTGCAATCCTACAGGGAAGCTGCAGGGGTTTAGCAAGAAGCTGAGGAAACAGTAAGGCCTCTGGCGGCCGCAGGCTAATAGGGAGGTGATCGGCCTTCCTGGGGCAGGGGGAGCGGTACTGCGTGTCGGAATCAAGACAGTGAAGATACACACCACAGTCAGAGCACCTTCCTTATCGTCGGATACAGCCCTCGAGAGAAAAAATATTCAGAAAAAACTAAATTCAGATTTCAAAATAAAAACCCCTAGTTCTAGACACATCAACTCCAATTTATAAGAAACTTGACCCAATTTAGGAAACATTTAAATTAAAAAAGGTGAATAAAAATAAAATCAAAATCTCAGATTTTTAAGAAAGCTTAAATTAAGGAAGAAGAATAAAATCGGAATTTAGGCTTTTAGGAAAGAAATTAAATTATGAAAGCGCCTAAAAAGGAAAAATAAAAGAAGAAGAAAGAAAAGAAAAAGGAAGGGAGAAAAAGGAAAGAAAAGAGGAAGGAGCCCTCCAAGAGGACCGGTCGATCCAGTTGAGCTAGACCTGCACCCAGCCGGTCCCCCATGAGCCCAAGGTCAGTCTCTCGGGGTTGGGAGAGTTTCGACCTCAACTGGCTAAGCTTTTGGATCCTCAAAGTACGGAGTAAGATCTGCAACGTTGAATGTGGTTGAAATGTTGTAGTCCCCAGGTAGGTCAATCTTGTATGTGCTGCGTTAAGTTTTCGTTGAGTTCTAAAAAGTCTGTTTGCTCTTGGTTTCAATTTTCTGAAAGCTCATACGGGAAATCATTCATTTTCAACCGAATCCAAATACCGCCTTCTTGGAATGTCACATTTTTTCTTGATTTGCTTGCTTATGCTTGATATTTTTTGTATTGCCTACAATCTCGCTGCCAACCTTTTCGAGTATTTATTGGATTTTGTGAATCTATTCTGTAGCATCTTGGCTAAGTTCTGGAGTCGACAGGAGTGAGGCCAGATCGAGCAATGTGAGAGAATTGTGGTTGTAGACAATCTCGAATGGACTGCGTCTAGTTGTCTGACTCGTGGATTTATTTTAGGCAAATTCTGCTCAAACTAGAATCAGATCCCATCATTTGATATTCATTCTCATGAAACATCTCAGTAGGTTTCCCACACTTTTGTTCACAACTTCAATCAAATCGTCTATCTGTGGATGAGTTGTTGAACTGAAATGGAGCATGGTGTCAAACTTCTCGTATAAGGAACGCCAAAAGGGGCTCAGAAACTTGACATCTGTGTCAAAGATAATGGTTCTGGAAATCCCGTGTAATCATAGGCGTCTAGTATACGGTGACAGGGTAGGAAATATGTCATTTTTAAAAATCGGTCCACTACAACAATTACAGAATCTTTGTTCCTTTGTGTCTTGGGGAGACTGAGTACGAAGTCCATGCTGACATTCACCCAAGGTGCTTCTGGTACAGGAAACGGCGTATACAACCTTGTATTATGCCATCTTGTTTTTGTCAAGTGGCAAATCCTACATTATCAGACGTGTCGCTCTACATCTCTTGTTAGTCGAGGCCTCCATTATGGTTCTCTTGTGCAATTGCCTCTCTTAAGGAGCATCTTAGAATGCATAGTTTATTGCGGTAGAACAAGTAGCTATCTGCACGATAATATTGCCCGAAAGGCTTTTCCTGATAATGTTCTCAGATATTTTTGAAGTCTTCGTCTGTTGTGTACAGGTCTTTGATGATCTCGAACCCTATGACGCTTGTTTGCATGTAAGTGATTAATAAATTACGTTTGCTTAGTGCATCTGCAGTGCGATTTTGGCTCCCAGTTTTATGCTCAAGTATTGAATTGAATGATGCCAAAAATTCTACCCAAGTTACATGTCGGCCTTTAAACTTACTCACTTATCAATAGGCAATTGCTCCAGTGCTCGAGGGCTTTTACGGCTGTGTATAATTCTTTGTCATAGGTTGAATATTTCCTCCTGGGCTTGTTGAGTTTCTCGCTAAAAAAAGGAGATAGGGTGACCTCCCTGGCTCAGTACAGCCCCTATTCCAATGTCTAATGCATCACATTCTACTTCGAACAGTTGTGTAAAATCTAGCAAGGCTAGTACTGGCACTTGAGTTACTTTTTCTTTGAGTGTGTCGAAGCTAGTATGAGCGGTGCTTGGCCAAGTGAGCTCTTTTGTTTTTAAAAGCTCGGTGAGGGGAGCGGTAAAAGTGTTGAAATTTTTAATGAAATGACGGTAGAATGATGCTAGCCCAAAAAACTTTCCTAGTTCGGTGAACGATCACAGTGTGGTCCAGCTTATAATGGCTTCGATTTTTGTCGGGTCCATTTAAATGTATGTGTTTTGATACGATGTAACCCAAAAAGTATATTTGATTTGTCATGAAAGTGCATTTCTTTGGATGGGTGTATAATTTTTCGCCCAAGTGTACTTCGAATACTATTGTCAAGTGTTGTACATGTTCTTCCTCAAAATGATTTTATACTATTGTATCTTCAAAGTAGACAACGATGAACTTCCCAATGAGGTTGTGAAATATCTGATTCATTAGTCTCATAAAAGTGTTAGGTGCATTTGATAGACCGAAGGGCATGACTGTCCACTCATATGGTTTATCTCGTGTCTTGAAGGCAGTCTTCCATTCGTCATACGGTCACATCCATATCTAGTGGTAACCACTGCGTAAATTGATCTTTGAGAACAAGGTGGCCCCATATAATTGGTCCAAGAGGTTGTCTAGTTGAGGAATTGGGATTCAGTACTTGATAGTTAATTTGTTAATGGCTCTGCTATTGATACACATTCTCCATGATCCATCTACCATCAGAGCAGACACAGACACGAACTTGTACTTTCTCTAACCAGCCCTCTGAAGACGAGGCCATGCACTTGTCATTGTAGTTCCTCGTATTTTGTCGGTCTTAGCATGTATGCAAGTCAATTTGGCGGGCAAGATCACGGTATAGGTTTATAGTATGTTGGATGTTTCTTAATAGTGGCAGTGTCTCTGACAAACTATCTATCATGACGTACTGGAAGTCTTGTAGTAGAGGTTGTAGGCGTGTTGGTATTAAGTTTTCTTCCTCAGACCCCTTAAGTAAGACTAGGGCTAGTGTCATTGGTGCTTCTCAAACTGACTGCATGGGCATGGCTCTTGGAACAATTGTTTTCTCGATGTCATTTACTCTTCTTGAGTCTTTATTTGGTAGTAATACGATGTGTTTGTCATCTTCCTTGAATGAGTATGTTTTTTAAACCCGTCATGTTGAGCTTTGCGGTTGTATTGCCAAGCTCGTCCCAATAAATATGGCATGCATCAATGGGAACGACGTCACACCATGTTCCTTTAATCGGTTGTCTTTTGAGAACTCAACAAGGTATCGTTGATCTACGCGGATTTCATTCCCTTTTTCCAGCCATGTGAGGGAATAGGGTTGGGGATACTTTTGTGTGGGTAATTCTAACTTTGTCACCATTAGTGTCGATACAACATTTTCACAACTGTCGCTGTTGATTATCAGGTTGCAAGCTTTACCTTTTACTATACATTTCGTGCGAAAGATGTGAATTATTAATGATTGATCACATACAGGTTCTGACTAAAAGACTCGCCATATGAATAGTAATTTGCCTTCATCCTCGGAGAGCTGAAGTGCTTTGTTGGTATTGTCGTCTGACTCCTCATCCTCGCTTTCCTCCATGACACCTTGATTTGTAAAAGAGACAATTCGGCATATGAGACAGCTAGAATCGATGTGGCCGAAATCGTGGCATCTAAAACACTTTATGAATAGCATGGGCCTGGATGAGATTCCCTCCTCGAGTTTCCTACTGTTTTGGTCAGTTTTCATATTCCCGGACATTGGTTTCCCCGTTCCTGATGTGCCTTTGTCGGTAGTTGTCGATACTGGGGTTGCTTTATATGAGGCTTGTTGCCGAAAGAAATATTGTGGTCTGGCCTGCTTCTATTGTCTTTCAACTTTCAGGGCTAAAGTGTGGACGTCACTCAGCGACCAATAGGGTTGTAGTTGAACTACATTGCTAATGACAGCCTTCAAGCATCCAAGGTAGTGGGTAATGATATGCTCTCCACTTGTTCGACCAAGTCGCACTTTATTTGTAATTGAACGAATTTGGCTGTGAATTCCTCAACAGACATCTCTCTCTGTTGTAGGTTGTGGAGCTTCAGAAGCATGCCTTGGCAGTAAAGTGGTGGTAGGTATCTCCGCAGTGGAGCTTTCTTCATTGTGTGCCACTGAGTGATTTTGTCAAAATCATCCCTCATTCGTTGTCGTTGTTGGTTGTCCCGCCATAATGAGACGTACTTTTTCCGTTTAATAACTGCTAGTTTGACTCGCTTATCTTCAAGTATCTCCTTGTATTCGAAAGTTTGTTCGGCTGCTCGCAGCCAGTCAAGGAATTCATTTGGATCCATAACTCCATCAAATTCAAGGAAATCTACTTTAATGTCGAAGTCATGGTAGTCTGCGGGTCCCTCTCGTGATTGCCTCTGGTATTGGATGTCAAAACGGCGTGAACGGTGTTCTTCGTCACTATTATCTTCCATGTGGAACGAATTTAGATTCTCGGTCTTCTTGCGACTCTCAAGGTCATGATCAAGGGTGACTTCGACTTGAGTCCCTTCATCGAGTTCTGTCAATTATTTTTGCAGACGGTGGATTTCACATTGTATCGCAACCCACGTGGGGTTCGATACGTTTCTCCTGGAGGGCATAGCTAATGGTTTGGATAAGAAGAAGACAAGGAGGCTGGGAAAAGGGAAAAGAGGGACAAGAAGGATTGATGAATAGAAAGATGAGAGCAGAAAAATAAAAGAAGAGAAGGAAAAGAAAACGGGGAAAAAATGACTTGTGGATGTTAGGGAACCCTGGGATAGGGCTAGGGTTGGGCTAGCTCTGATACCAAATGATACCGGAGTTAACCCAAACCACTAGGCAGGACACGAATTTATTAATAACTTAATGACGACTCAAGAGAAAAAAAGACACTGCGCAAATCAAACATAAAACAAAACATTACAACATATCAACACATCAAGCTCGACGAGGAGGGAATCCAGAGAGATGGTGTCGGAGCGTTGACTGCGGTCAAGGCTAGAGCGATGTCGTGTGAAAGTAAGTCAGCGCTCGTCGAGGTGTCGAACTACAACTGGAAGAAGCGGGGAACGTCTTCGAATACTGGAATCCATAGGCGATGGAAAGGCAGCCTAAGCGAAGGAACGAAAGCACGAAAGGTGGTTGAAGACGAGAAGCGGAGGCACGAACGGCGGAGGACTGCAAGAAGGTTGGGGGCAGCAGCTGGAGGCGCTGCGAGGGCCTGATGGGGTTTGTTATTTGTTTTAAGGGAGGCGACAAAGCATCTGGACTGCAAATGGGTGTGTTGCGACGTTGGGAGGCGCGGGAAGGACCTCAGGGAGTGTAAGACCTGCTAAGGATGAGGCAGCAGAAGACAAAGAGGCTGAGGAGCTATCGGCTGGATGGGCAGCAGGGGCTGCGACTGCCTGCAAGGGAGCTGCAAGTGGATTGGCGCAGGTCAGGAAGGCAACTGGGCTGCGTCTGCCTGCGGGAAAGCTGTAAGGGAGAGTTGTTTGGCTATATGATGGCGCAGCAAAGGTGGGGCTGCTGCAATCTACAGGGAAGCTGCAAGGGCTTAGCGGGAAGTTGGGGGAACAGCAAGGTCTCTGGCAGCTGCGGGCTGGTAGGGAGGTGGTCAACTTTGTTGGAGGGGCTGGAACGACGACAGGCTGCAGAATTGTGTGTCGAAATTGAGCCAGTAAAGATAAACACCACCTCGGACAGAGTTACAACCAGAGCACCTTCCTCATCGTCGGATACAGCCCTTAAGAGGGAAAATAATCATATAAAATTGAATTCAGATTTCAAAACAAAAACCCCTAACTCTAGAAAAATCAACTCTTATTTATAAGAGAATTGATGCAATTTAGGAAACATTTAAATTAAGAAAGGTGAATAAAAATAAAATCAATATCTCGTATTTTTAGGAAATGTTTAAGGATAATACAATTAGGATTTAGACTTTTAAGAAAGGATTTAAATTAGGAAAGGGTCGAGGGAGGAAAAAAGAAAGAGAAAGAAAGGAAAGAAAAATAATGGCAGAAAAAAGAAAGGAAAGGAAAGGAAAGAGGAGGAAGGGGGTGGTGTGCCCCCCTCCAAGAGGACCAGCCAGTCCAGCTGGGCTGGACCTACGCCCAACCGGACCCCCATGAACCCACGCCAAAGATATTAGTGCATGTCATCCTCAAATCATTTCAATGTCTATAGACATAGATAAAACTATAGCAAGTTACATAAACTGGATGTAGGAGATGCCTATAGACACTTATGACTGGACAAAACCATATGGAATTTGCAATGCGATGTCAAGTGTCAACTAGCCCAAAATGCAATAGGATATAGGTAAATTTGTGAGAGTGCATAATGTGCAGCACCTCTAAGCTTCCAAACCAAAAAGTCTCATTCTATGCATCATTTCCCATGCCAAGCTGACCATTTAAAAGCCTTTTCATGGATTTCTTGTAAAGATTGCGCCATTAAAAAGGGAGTCACCACTACTCTGTGGTCAGATAATTTTTCAATGAATATTTTGTTTTCCACCAGAAATACCATAATTGGTCAAAAGGTTACCAGATTATTCCTTCAAAACAGTTGGGTATACTTTGAAAATATAAGGTTAATTTTGTTTGTTATATATAGTTGGCTTCTTAGCCGCCATTCAAAGCACACTAGATAAAGAAGAGCATCGTTTTTAATCTACAGACAGATGACTAGATTGATGTGGAGATCTGTGGAGATCACTACAATGTTGCATCCCCAAAGCGGACACAATAATCTCTATCAAGAGTTGGCATGATACCTAACCTACCGTTTGCCACAATGGCCATAATTTGCCTTCGCCAAGCTATTGACCCCTTAACCAATAAGCTTGAGGTTTGTTTTGGTTATTCACCACAAAGTCTATAAGCCCATTCAACGTACACTTCACCACACCTCACAGTCGGTCAAGGAAGAGCATAGAAGTTGCTTGAAGGCTTTTGCAAATTTCACATTTTGGTTAAGATTAAGTTGAAAAAAATTCAACTTAAATAAAAAAGAAATGCATGCTTATCATCACTTCAAAGCCAATTTCCAAGTGGATGATGTAGTTACATTTACAGAAGGATTGACTCAAAGAAGAAGGCAAAAAATTAAGCCAATCCAACATCAACCATTCTAGATTATCAAAAAGAATGGAAATAATGTTTGTCAACTCGAGTCATCATCATACATGATGTATTCAATAACAGAAGTGGACAACATAAGCCATTTGAGTATTTAATGCTCGGTGGTAAACGGTGAGAACTCATACCTACAATGGATGACCTACTAATGGACTTAGATATATCAAAAGAGTAGAACATTCTCATGAAGAAAAAGATAACCACTACAAGGTATATTAAAAAGGAGACATGCTACAAAGGCAAGGATGGTAAATTTCCGAATGCATCAAACCGGTATAGCTAGGAGGCTGGCAAATCAGCCTTCCAACATCTAGAGCTATGATTTCAGAAATATTTCTATAAAGGGACTTATAATTCGGAGAATAAATGAAGGGGATGAGTAATCAAATCATTAATAGCAATTTGTCAATCAAATTTTGAAAAGATAAAGGGGAAAGAATTGTTGAAATTTTGACAATCTTATACATTGATGAAGGTTTCCAATGGTGATGATTCAAAAATTGCTTCTCTACGATTGTTGCAAACATTGCATCGCTGAGATTGAAGATTAAATCAACAAAAATCCAAAGTTAAAAATAGCAATGTTTAAAATTGTGCAATTAGATATTGTGATGATTTTCGTACATGAGGTAGAGCATAAGCCTCAAAGCATTATGAGACATAAGCCTCAATATTAGTTAGCAAGCTTGTCATGAGTGACATCTTCATGTCAGCTTGAGGGGGAGTGTTGAAAGATCTCAAAAATAATTAGGATTATATTTCATATTTGTTATACCCTATATTTAGAGGGTTATGAATTGTATGAGTGATCTTAGGGATCACTATTTATTTTCTCCTTAATTATATTTATTTTCTCCTTAATTAGGTCTCCTTAATTAGGGAGATTAGTTGTCTCTTATATTTGTTATTATTCTTTTCCTTGTCTATTGTATCCTTCTTTTATTGTATTCCTTACCAATAAATCCGGTAATGGGTATTTATACCCCTCTTTGCATCAATAAGAATAAGCCCTCTTATATTTCTTCAATCTCCAATTGTTTCCTGGCTTCAAACATGTTCTATAAATTCTTGCCACAAATCTTATTGTAAGTGGGACTTAGGAGATCTTTCTTATAAAACTCCCTCATCAAAGAAAATGCCCGGGAATGATTGTAAATGAAATTACTAATCTCTTTTGATGTTTTTAGAGCATTTTTATTCTGAGTCAAATAACCAAGATTCTTTAAAATCAGGTCTATTATTCAGTGTGCAACACAATATGTCCAATAGAAATGTTCAATTCCCCATCAATTTATTTCCAACAACACTATAAATATTAGCATTACTTATAATAACTTGGACCATCAAATGCTCTATGATCTCCTATATCACTCCAAGCAGTTTAAAAATGTGCTTTGCAATCTTCACCCGATCATATGCTTCAACAAATTTCGAAAAAAATAAAGTCATACGGATTATTTACTAGAATGTTAATTAAACGTCTATACTTTATATCAGACAACCCATCAAACAAGATTGTTACTTCAATCTAACTCCACACCCTCTTAATCTCTTCTTTCTCTTTTTATATATTACTCAACTCCTTCAACACCCATGTCCTCACATCATACATGGACGGATTTCAACCATTGACCATAAATACCATGGAATGACATTCTCATAAAAAAATTTCAAAATATCATGCAAGCACATTTGTGTGCCTACCAAACATAGTTTGGAGGCAATCTTTAAGTTGCAAATGTCCCCTCTTCATGACCCATGTCATCCTCCACTTTTACTATACAGTGGTCCATGAGACCTCTTACACCTCTAATAGCTACCAATAACAAAAATGATTAGGGATCAATGTCACTGCGCTCACTCTCATAATAAGATCCAACATCAACCCTATCATTGAATTGTCATCGTGCAAGATGCTTCGATATCATTGACTTTCATATATAACTAAAACTCCACCTTTATTGTTTTCGACACTTTGCCAAATAGTGCTACATTGTTGAGCAAACCAGAGAAGTACTCCATCCTTATTATACCCCCTTAAACTAATTTCTCGCCCGCTTCAACTAACTTTTCGCAGTAGTTGCACTTCAAATAAACATATCTTGTCGTTGCCCGTAATGTTAACTTGCAAAAGATGTCACCATGTTGGACCCTTCTTATGAGGATTCATCCTTGCCTTTAACAATCTCTTCTAAAAATTTTGATACAAAATTCAAACAAATTTGACTAATTTAAAATATTCAAAAAAAAATTTAAAATGAGTGGATTTAAAGATTATTATTGGAGAGAAAAAATTGGTAAAAAAAATAGAGATCTTTGTAAAATAAGAAAACTCGGTAAGATGGGGAATGCAACAATAGCGTGTCAGGAGCCTTGAGTGGTGTGGCAGCTGCGATGACACTAAGGCAGTGGTATGAGAAGGGAGATTGGGCGCAACAAGGGGTGGTGGAGGAAGACAGTGGCGGTGGAGGAAGCAGAAGAAGATGGTGACAGAGGCGGAAGCAAGCAACGACGGCGATGGAAGCGAAAGCAGGAGAAGACAACAATAGTGGCAGAAGCAAGAGGTGACGAGGGTAGCAACGACGCTAGGGTTGCTTGGTGTATGTGAGAGCTAAGATCATGTATTAGAGGGAAGATTGCGCAAATCAAGATGCAATTGTGAAAGCAGCAAGCAACTGCGATGGGGATGGAAGCAGTTAGCGGTACCGATGGCGACGACACTAGGATGGTCGGCTGGAATATCTTCTTGAAGGGTGAGCTTGCGTGTGTGTAGGCAGAGTGCAGATATGAGCTAAGTAGGATTGCTGGTTTAAGGGGAGGCAAAAAAAACTTAGAACTAACAAGGCAGAAGCCTCAATTCAGAGGAGGCAAGGCGCGCCTCAATGTGTCTCTGCAAGAAGTTCCATTGAGACGCACCTCAAGTTGTGAAATTTCAAACATTAGAGGACATTTAATTGATTGGGAAGTTAAAAATAAAACCAATATGCAGAAAATATAAACTATTGAATGGCCACCAAACAAACATCGAGAGTTGGTGAAGTTGGCTTTGCCTGACTTGTGAAATTAGTTTAGAATAAGAATGACTTGACTTTAACTTTAATTCTTGATCAAATTGCTTACTTGAAGGGTAAATGCCTACAATAACATCGAATTGAAATATCCCAAAACCTCTTTATATTCTCATTTTCTCTCCCTATGGTCGCGGCCTCCCAAGCTGCCACAATTGTTGACTGCATTATCCAAAAGGCTGCCCATGTCTGTTGCCTCTTCAAGTAGCCAAAATATTGCATCAAATGCTCTGTTCTCACCCTCCTGAAGATGTCGAAGTCAATCAAACTCACTGACATTGTCTGGACCAACGGAAAAGAGAAATAGGCATCTTGTTTGCCATCTACAGCAAACCCACAAAGAAATCAGCACTCTTTCAGATGACTGACAAGAAAACAATCTAAAAGAGAGGCGAACTTGTTGCTTGTAACAAGGGCTTAAAACCAAAGAGAAGCCTTCTACAAAAATTAAAAAAAATTGTTGCACCTATATATTTATTCATAAATCGTTAGGGTCCCTCCAAAAAATCCGTATTCTCTTTTCCTTGTATTCTCTTATTGTCGGGTTACATTATACCATTGTGAGGGCAGCTTCAGATCACCATTTTATATTTTCTAAGGGGATATAAAACCTCGTATTTGAGAGGCAATGACTGCCAATTAAGCTACCACTCATTTGAAAGAGAAAAGACTCATAGTATTGAAAGAATAATCCCTCAATATACTCGGTTGAATGATGGGACCCTCAATATACCCGGCTGAATGATGGGCTGGAGATTGAATGAATGAATTATAAAAAACATAAGTGAGACATTTGATTACATAGTTGTACAACATAAACTAAAGCAGCCTGTGCAGGTGTGTTGAAGAGCAGCACATATGTCAATGGTGAGGAAATTTGGAGGAAAATGCAGAGAACAATAAAACCAAGAAAATAGCTAGAATATACAAGGAAAAACTCAAGTTAACTAGAGTTAATACCAATAAGAAGCCGCATAGGAACAAAGAAGAATTTATACAGCCAAAATGCTGAGATATGACTAAATGAAACTTCCTTTCAGACAAGGTTATGTTTGTTGTTGTATTAAATAAAGTTATTACTATATTCATAGAGATGGAGAGCTATATTGCATAAGTTTTGCCCGTCAACAAAAGCTGACAAGGAGCCCATACACAATAGATGCATTTCTGCAACATATTAACTGTAACGATCAAAACTTTGGTAGCAAATGATTCACATTTAACAAATGAAGCCATTGTTTTCATCTCTCATATAATTACGCAAACAAATATGACCAGAAGCACAACATTGGTCTCACATATCATTTTGTTTGTTTCTCATGTAAATGAGGAATACAAAATAAAGATTAACGAATTACCTTGAAACAGCTTATTTTAACTGACGTGCCAGCTGGCAATTCATTTTGATCAGCATAAAAAGCTTCCAGATGAAATAAATGGGGATGATGAAATGTAAGCATTTTAACACTTGGAAAATACTGTCCTTTGTGAAATAATAGGTTGCTTGACAATGTAGAAATAGGACCATCCTCCGAACAAAAGCCTATCGAAAAAGGAAATGAATCTTGTACCTGAAAATGTTAGAATGATATGTTCTCAGGAAATGATTTAAGAGAATTTTTAAAAAGTCTAAAACCAAAAAAATACACAGATACGGAAATTTCCTAAAAGTTTTCTGAAAGAAATTATAAGGAAAACCTAGCAGTAATAAATGATCAAGCCATATGGTGATAAGAGAAACTTTACAGCTCCCACAAAAAAATAATAATAAATAAATAAATGCATAAAAGCCTCAGATTTTCCATGCAGTGCATGCATCCTCGAAATGAAAAACACAAGCCACTTCAGAATGCTGCATCAAAAATTCAGCATAGTGTTAAATTATCCATTTAATTAGCTGTTACTAACAAACAAAAAGGAACATATCATGGCCCAAAGGGGTACCGTTTGTCCAATTTAAATAAAAAAATTACGAATTCAAAATCATATGCACTTAAAACAATCTACAATCCTAGAACTACAATTAGTTGCTGAATTTAAACATGACTACCAGAAAGAGCTGCTCATATTTGGCCAAACTAGATAGTTGAACATCAAAGAACTTAAAAAAGAATAAAACTAAACAATTGAAAAGACAGGGAACTGGAGGGTGAAAATTTTAAAGAGCATTTCTGGAAATAACTAATTAATTTGTAACGTTTGAAAATTTTAAACCAATTGCATTTAATACATAAAGAAGGTTGAGGCCCATCAACAAAGAATGCAGTGTTATCTAGAGGCTTTCATAATGTAAGCATTGTTCAGGTTATATATAGTTGAATCATTCACCCAATTCAAGCAAATCTCAAACAATGCAAATATCATGCATGTTCTTTTAATGATTGCCTTCATGACATCATTGTTAACAATGAAAATATAGAAACACAAGTGATAGCATCGCAAGAAAAAGTAGTCATTTACATTCTCCACTTATTAGAAAAGTTTACAACGATAGACAAAATATAATAAAAAGCATAACTTCCAAATTAAAAAAGCAGCTCTTTTTAAAGGCAAGGCAGTTAGGAGCATGGATTAAAATCCGTTGCCTTCTCCTGAACTAGCAGTGATCAGATAAGTACTTGTTCAAAAAATTTAATCACTCAGCATTACTCTCTGAATCTCTATCACCTTATTTAACATCCACATGAGCACAAATTTATTCCATTTATTTCAGTTTCTCCTTGAGCTCAAGAGTTTTTGCCAATGAATTATTTTTAAGAAAATTCCACCGCTTGACACAGTCACATGAGCAGACAAAAACAGCATCAATAATCATGGCAGCATATTAGATTTTATAAGCTCATAAGACTTCAAGAAAAACAGTATTATCAAAATAGTAACTCCGACAAAGATGATTAGAAATGTTTACAAGGCAAAGCACGGCACATCTACTAAAGATATACCCATTCATAATGATAAAAGGTTGTTAGCCTGTTGCATTGAACTTCAGTTTTTAAACAAACAAACACTGACGAAAACTAATCATTTATTTACAATAATTAATAGACAGTTCTATTTCCTTTTAAAGAAAACCAAAAAACTTAAAATGAAGAATAAACATAAAGATACCTCATAGTCTCTAACCCTGAATATAGGACTGAGCATAGCACACTGAAGTGCACACCCACGGGCTACACATTCACTGGCATTAAGTGATCTACCCGGCTCTCTCCTGAAAAATCCAGACAAAATTCTTGATATTGCTGGAATCCTTGACCCTGAGCCAACAAGCTCTACCGTCTGTATTCTATCCACTTGCAACCCAGATTCAAACACGGCCTTCTTGCATGGCTCCAAAACCCTATCGAGCAAACTTGATGATAGCCTCTCGAACTCTTCCCTTTTAATGAAACCCTTCACATCTTTTTCCTCCATCAAGCACTCTATACTTAATGGGGCCTCAGCATTCGCACTCAGAACCTTCTTCAGTTTCTCACAAGCACTCCTTAACCTAATGCAAGCCCGAGCATTACAATACACGTCTACACTATACTGTTCCTTGAACTGCTCCGCAAAGTACCTAAACAGCACCTCATCGAAATCCCTGCCACCTAAATTCGGATCTGATGCGTGAGAGAGTACTCTCATTTGCCCAGCCTCAAATGCCACCACTGAAACCTGAGTGTCACAATGGCCGATATCAATAAAAGACACATTGATTGGCTCTATGAGACCAGGGAAATCTGCCTTGTATATACCGTATCCCAAAGCAATAGCCGTCGTGTCGTGCATCAACATAAGTGGTTTCAGACCAGCAATAGCCGCCGCATTCAAATAAGCTCTCCTTTGAGAATCGGTGAAGTAAGAAGGAATCCCAATAACACAGTCAGTCACCGAGCTCTGAAGATTCTTCTCCACGGTCTGCTTCAGATGGGAGAGAAGCATCCCGAGGATCTGCACCGGCGTGAAGGTTCGCTCCTCGTTCATGTACCGAATATGGATTAAGATCCCACCATCAACACTCTCCGATGTAACGAACGGTAGGCGGCGAAGGTCCTCCTGAACGTCTGGCTGGAGGAATCCCCGGCCGATGAGTCGCTTGATCTGAGAGATGGTGGACTTCGTGTGCATGGCGGCAGATGCAGCACCGGCCGAGCCTATAAACCGCTGCTTCTCGCCGAAGGAGACCACAGCTGGAGTCTCGCGCTTGGACTCATCGTTGAGAAGCACGTCGATGCCTCTCTGCTTTACGACAGCGATCACGCAGTTGTCGTTGCCAACGTCGAATCCGATCACGCTCATGGATCCTGCGCTCGAATCCTATATTAATCGATTAGTGGAAACGATGTTGAAGTAGAAAGGGTGAAGGAAACCCTAGGAAATTGAGAGAGCATTGACTGGAGAAGTTGAGGTAAGATATGGAGGGCCGGCGAGAGGCGGAGAGCCGGGAGCAAGAGGAGGGAAATGGGAATGGAAAGGGGCCGCGGGAAAGGTTTCTGTGATGTAAAATGGAAGGCTGTAATTGGCGTGCGGTACGCCACGGCGCATAGATTTGTTTGGTGAGGTGAGGTGTGTGCATGATTGCTTCCCGGAGCTTCCAAATTCCAACCGAAATCTACCCAGACTCCCCCTAAGGGATTTATTAATCCCATGTGGATCAATTCTATGGCTGGAGGAAAAGTATATGCAATGTTTTTAGCTAATATGCAAAATTTTGAAAATCATGCGAATAATAAAGAAAAGTTCGGTCAAATCAGTCAAATCAGGGTTAAATTGAAATTCAACTAAATGAGTGTATGAATAATAAATTATAAATTTATTATTCAAATGAGTGTATGAATAATAAATTTATATATATATATATATATATATATATACATATATATATATATATATATGTATACATATATATATATATATATATGTATACATATATATATATATATATATGTATACATATATATATATATATATATGTATATATATATATATATATATATATATAAATTTATTATTCATACACTCATTTGAATAATAAATTTATAATTTATTATTCATACACTCATTTAGTTGAATTTCAATTTAACCCTGATTTGACTGATTTGACCGAACTTTTCTTTATTATTCGCATGATTTTCATATATATATATATATCTCTGTGTGTGTGTGTGTGACATAATAATATAATAATATTATAATATGTATAATTTAAGAAAAATTATTTTAAAGGGACATTTACGTGCACATCATCTAAATTTTAACATATTTTAAATTAACTATCCAAACATCAAATAGTTCAATTATAAAGGTTTATGTTGTTTGTTTCATATCTCTCTTATGTTACCATCGACCATCTTCATCTCCCGACGTGCGACGATCAACTCAAGTTCTTCTAGCTTCATCTTATTCTCGCACTATGCCCCGCCTTCATTGCGAAATATTTCTTCTGACGCTCATCGCTCTTATCTCATTTCTCGGCATTATATCATCATTACCCCATTTGCATTATTTTTAGGGGAACAAACAAGTTGAACATTACTTGGCTCAAAGCTTATTTGTATTCGGCTCATTTAAATATTTTTATGTTTAAAGTTAGCTCATATTCGAAATTGCTCGAAAATATTATTATTTGTGTTTGATTTATTTAAATTTGAATATGTTAGCACATAGTTAGCTTGATTTCAAGGTTTTGAAATTTTATATTTATTTTATTTAATTTATTTCTACTAATTTTGGTATATTTTTTTCAAAAAATAATAAATTTTGACTATTTTTTGCTGCTTCATAATAAACAGTTGAAAAGTCCTTAAATAGATTTTTAATTGGGATTTCTTTTTGTTCGAATGATATGGGGCTAAATACAAAACATAAGTGGCAAGCCGACAAAATTAATTTTCAGTCCGGACTCTTGACATAACGTCCGGAGTCCAATAAAAAACTTAAAAAATTTTTTGGGTCTCATGCATGAACATATTAAAAAAAAAAAACTTAAAAATTTTTTACCCAATGCTTCAACTATCATGCCTTTTAGAAAATTGAGAAAAAGGGTTTTGAAAACCTTTTAGGCTTCCTCAAGTCTGGTGTCAAGAGCTTCTATCCTCATTTTGTGCCCTGTTAGGGTTTCGATGTGCTTCTGCAAAGAGTCAGTTTCAGGTCTTTATTGAGAACTATTAGTGATTTATTATTGCGTTGTTATTGGGTTATTTTTTTGTTATTTTGGGGTTATATTAAAGTTCATCTTGCATTACTTCCAAGGTTTTTTTTTGTGAGTTTATCTAGGGTTATTGTAGGGTTATTCTGTGGTTATTATTGAGTTATTTATGAGTTAATCTCGCTTTAATTTCGGGTTTTATGGGAGTTGTTCAATGGTTATTTAGGAGTTTATTCTTGGATTATTATTGTTTTTTTTTATTATTCTGAAGTTAGTTTTGGGTTTTTATTGGCGACTATTAGTGATATTGTGTGGGGTTATTGTTTGGCTATTTTTTAGTTATTCTGAGGTTATTTAGGAGTTCATCTTAATTTAATTTCATGTTGTTTTTGTGAGTTTATCTTAGGTTATTGTGGGTTATGTTGTGACTATTTTTGGGTTATTTTTTATTTATTTTATCTTTAGTTTCAGATTTTTTAAGATTTGTTCTCAGGTTATTGTTGGGTTATTCAAGGGTTTTTTTATTTTTATTTTAAGGTTATTATTGATTTATTATTGGGTTATTATTGAGTTATTTAAGAGTTATTCTTTGTTTGTTATTGGTGTTTGAGAAAGTTTTCTGGGGTTATTATTGAGTTATGTTGTCGTTATTTAGTATTCATTTTGAGTTATTGTTGGTTTATTTTGGGGTTATCTAGGTTATTATGGGCTTATTTGATGAGTTATTTTGGGGTTATTTCTGTTTTTTTATGTATCAAATATCATAAAATTAATAAGTAATGTTTGTAAATTGTTTATTTTGTTAGTGTTGATAAATTGTTTCTTATTCATATGGATTGATGAACAATACGACTATAAATTGTATGTGTCATTCATTGGCAGTTAGAGAAGTTCTATATAAGGTTAGGTCAACTGTCTCTAAGGAGACCTGGTCAAAACTAAAAGATTTAAATGTTAATCAATTTTTTGAACTCCTCCCATACCCTCAAAATCATATCTTAACTATGCACATATTGACTTTTTAGGATATTGATAGATTGATATTCAAATTGGGAGGGAAGGAGCTGAGTTTTGATGCAGATCAAGCTGTTTGGCTGATCGACATGGCCAAGAAAGGACCAACAACAACTTGGAAAAAACAGGTCCTTTATGGCCTGAATATCAAGAAAACAAAGAATGAACTATTGAAGGTGTCACTCGGATAGTCCTCAACTCCAATTGATGAATTGTTTATTAAGTTTGTTGACAATTATATTTTGCATTTTAGCAATTTTAATGTGCCTCAAGGGCTCTATTCATTTATTGAGAATTTTGATTCTTTTTTTTTCATTTAGTTGCCATGCAATGGTATGTGACTAACTTATTGAGCGAGTCAATGCCTGCACAATTAAAATAATGAAGGGTCAGTCATTAGGATATCTAAATGGATTTGTTTTTTTTTTCTAATGGTTAGTGTATTATTCTTCTCTCTCAAAAGTTCTTTTTTTCTTATTTTGGGCATATGAAATATTGGTTTATCTATGTTTGCGCAGTTGTTGTTTTATGAGCGCACAGTAGTTGTAGTCTGTGTTGTTCCTGAGGCCAGACATCGCATGTTAAGGTGCCTAATAAATGTTGGCTGGAATCCTGCAAATATTAATGTAGCCTTTCAGAGGCTCACCACTACACATGTGAGTAATTTATTTTATGTTGTTAGTTTAGAGTTATTTTTTGTGTTATTTTAGTTTTCCTTACTTACAAATGTGCAATTTTTCATGGGTTTGCGTTTAGGATTCATGGAGGCTTTTATATAATAAGTCCGATTTTGTGAAATTTATGTTATTTAATTCATTGTTTGACTGAATTTATTTGTAGGCTTTAAATTAATTTGTCGACCTAAAAGATGATGAGTGCGGTTTACTTGCCCTTCCAATTGATTTAATATTTAATCTCGTGAAGACTATCCCATAACCCAAAACTTACTCTGCACCAATGTCTCTCGATTCATGTGGTGCTAATCCTTTGATCCTTAGTCGAAGCATTCCTTAACCTACACATTCACAAACATATTTAGATGAAAAAATAGGATCAGAGAATATCTTCCAAATTATGAGAGAAAAACAAAATTTTCTTTTTGAATTTAAGAATCTGTAAATATGCTACTTAATAATATATATTAAATAATGACAGAGCTGAAGACTGGAATAAAATAAATAATTGTGAAGAAGAATTTGCAAAGGAAGGGATATATAAAGGGCAAAAGGGTAACTTAAACTAAAGAGTTAAGACCAAGGGCACTAGGACCAAGAGGAAAATAATCACCCCATTCAGTGAAATAGAAGGGAGAGAAAAAATGATCAATAAAGGAAGTTTAGAAACTTCCCAAAACTAAATTAGATTATTTAGTAGAACATATACATGATTCTTTAGAGGGTAGTGTCGAACCAATAAAAGTTCCTTATGATTTAGAACAACAAAAAATAACATAAGTATTGGATACTTGTTGACCTCACTTTTGGTTGCGGTCTAGAAAACTTCTTTAGTAGCCTAGGTCTAGCCATAGGACTTTCCTATTGACTAGTCTTAGAAAATTAGAAGAGGTACCCCACCATTAGAAATTCAAAAAAACTTTTCTTTTTACTCAGTTTGAAATTCCACATATTGATCTTAACCTCTAGCATTTAGTAGGTAAGATCATTATAAGAGAATTCAAGAAGAGTCCCTATAGGATTACTTGGCTTTAGGGTCGACC